>NW_026880247.1:0-29591 GCF_032173495.1 Musca vetustissima
GTACTTAATTATGCCTAGAATGCCATACGTGATAAACGGTTCAGATTTAGATATAGCTCCCATATATATTTTCGTCCGATTTAATGCAAAAGGTGTACCAAACTCCATAAAGTTTGCACGATATTTGGCATAGCGTAATGAAATAGGTCTAGAATGATGTGTGTTAAGTTTTGTGGAAATCGGTTCAGAGATAGATATAGCTCCCATATATATTTTCCTCCTATTTAAGATAAATGGAGCGCCAAAGTCCCTAAATATCTTTCGATTTGCACGAAATTTGGCATAGCGTACTGAAATAAGTCGGTTCCGATTTAAATTTAGAATATACCCAAAGTGGTGAAGGGTATCATATAGTCGGCCCGTCCGAATTTACTACTTTCCTTACTGGGTTTGATATACCGATTTTCCGATGTCATTTTATAATTCGATATGTTAATTACTTCAAAATAGGTCATTATATTTAATTTTACGGTCATTCAAACGATGTTCTCCTATATGGAGAATCTTAGACAACCGGAATTTTTTTTTCGAATTGTTTAGTCCGTGATGAAGAAAAATGCTTGATAGTTTGGCAACCCTGTCGTGAATGTTCACTAATTTTGTGGTGCTCTGTGCTCGTTTAAAAAATATTTAATTTCTAACAATATAATCTGTGTTTTTGTGGTAACGGTGTTTAAAAGTGTTGTGAAATAATTTTTGTGCATTTTGATATAATTGGAAGTGTGAAATATAACATATTTTTCCTAATATTAATTAATCTTTTTAATTCTTATTGGCATTTTGATTCCATTCCCAATTTGTTCCTTTGTTGCATTAGCTTATATTGTTGTTGTAACATTTCTTTTAATTTTATTTTGTTTTGTTATTTTGACATCTCAAAACAGAGTTGCCAAATTGTGTGTTTCATAAGAAATTAAAGGGATAGAAATTCCAGTAAATTCATAAATTATTTAAAAAAAAATAATAATAATAATAATTTTTAAAAATGGTTTGTCCTTACGAGTTATGTAATATTTCCGTAGATGATGAGTTGTGTGTCACATGCTGGTTTTGCCTTAATCAATGGCACGTTAAATGTGCTCGAATTAATGCAAAAGTAGTGGACACAATTAGGGATAATGTTGGTGTCCGTTGGTGCTGTGTCCATTGTCGAAAACTTTCAGCTGACTTTTATAACTTTGTAAAAGACTTGCAGTCGGAGCTTGGTTCGATGAAAAAGGAATTTACATCGTTATCAAAACGATTTGAGAATTTTTCGAATTTGTTCGACAAGTACCAAGAGCTTGATGAATTTGTATCATCACCGTCTGTGTCTGGGCAGAAACGTAAAAGGTCTGCGAAAAAGGCTCCCAATAAAGTCGTGCCTAGTCGCAAACCCACAGTTTCTGTTGGGAATACAGTGCCACAATCACCTTCCGTCAATATCACAGATACAACGGAAACTGATTGTGTCCAGACATATGCTAGTGTTGCGTCACATTCGGCCTCGGAAATCGTTAAGGATGTAAATGAAGTGATAAATCCAAAATCTGTGAGTATAAGTAGTGCTAGTCTGGAAAAGACTTCAAAACCTACTCACGGAAATCGGGAATCATCAGTTCAATCATCTAATGCGTCTTCCGTAGCTGGCACTAGCAATTCCCTCCAACCTGGTCAAAGACCATTATCTATGGCTCCCACCAGGAAAATGGTATTTGTATCTAGGTTTGCACCAGATACCTCGGCTGAGGATATAAATTATTATATAAAATCAAAAATCGATGGAAATTTCTTTCTACGTTGTTATAAGCTCCGGTCTGCTTTCTCAGAAAGTAGATCATCTTTTAAAATCGTAGTAGAAGAAAGTATGTTTCATCGACTAATTTCGAGAGAATTTTGGCCTGCTAATGCATTTGTAAAGGAATTTCTGGAAAGATCTGAAAATTTAGCTCATTTGCCTCAGAGGGCTGAAATATTGCCAAAAAACTAAATATGTTTCTCAATGTTTGCTATCAGAATGTAAGAGGGTTAAACACAAAATTAACTCGATTATTCTCTGATAGCCTTGGGTTTAATTATGATGTTATAGTATTTTCTGAAACTTGGTTAAAACCATCCGTGTTAAATAGTGAAATTTTGTGTTCTAGATATCAAATATTTAGAAAAGATAGAGTTCTTAAAAAAGGTGGTGGCGTCCTTATTGCAGTTGATGCCAAATATTCCACTAATTTAATTGAATTAAACTGTTTTGATATCGAATTTATTTGCATATCCATTGAATTAGAAAATTTTAAATTATTTGTGACTTGCTCATACATTCCTCCCTCATCGCAACTTGATATTTATAATCAGCATTTGTTAGCAATAAATTCAATCACTAACAAAATGAATGACTCTGACAAAATATTAGTTCTCGGCGATTTTAATCTGCCGTCCGTAAAGTGGCTTTCATTGCCAGATTCTGAGGCTCTAACACCTTTGACATCTGATGCAAATGTAAACTTATATACCTTTGAAATTGTAAATCGTTTTAGCGACATAAATCTTTATCAAATAAATAGCGTATCAAATTGTTATGATCGAATTCTAGATCTAGCATTTGTGAATTATACACAATATTTTGAAATTATTAGAATACCTCCAGTATGTACTCCCGAAGATAACTACCATCCTACATTATGCATATCCATGATGCATAATAATTTAGCTACCAACAATTCTTTAATATCATTTAAATCTGTTCCTAATTATAATAAAACTGACTTCCGAAAGCTAAACGCACTTATCTCAAACGTAAATTGGAGCACATTATTTATTTGTAAGGGTCATATTGATCTAGAATTATCAGTATATAAATTTTATGATATCCTAAATAAATTTATTCTAGAATGTGTTCCCATTGTTAGAGTTAGAAACTCGGAACGATATCCATGGGTCACATCTGGGCTTTCAAGTATTAAAAATTATAAAAATAAACTTTTTAAAAAATATAAAAAATCAGGCTCCTCTATAGATTATGCTAAATATGCTGTCGCAAGGTCTAAATATACGTCAGAGTCCCGAAAACTTTACAATCTTTATTTAAACAAGATTAAACTTAATTTCAAATCCAATCCTAAATCTTTTTATGACTTTGTTAATATAAAAAGAAAAGCTACGTCAAAGCCCACCATCTTGAAATTCAATAATCAGACATTTGAGAAAAACTCTGAAATTTCAGAGTGCTTTGCAAATTTTTTCGCTACAACATATTCATATTCACCCTGTCCAAATAAAGATACATATAGTTATAAATTATCGACGATAGATCAAATATCTATGCCTTTTTTACAAAGTCAATATGTTTCTAAAAATCTACGTAATTTAAGATCAATTAAAAGTCCAGGTCCGGATGGCATTCCTAGCATAATTCTAAAGTACTGTTCAGATACATTAGCTATCCCTTTAACGCTATTGTTTAATTATTCCCTGAAATATAGTCATTTTCCGACCTTCTGGAAGAAATCCTATATAGTTCCTTTACACAAATCTGGTAGCTTAACTAATGTCTCGAATTATAGAGGAATTGCTAAATTAAGTGCAATTCCAAAATTATTCGAAAAACTGATTACTGATGTAATTTCTCATAAAGTTCAGCCAATCTTAAGCCCATATCAACATGGTTTTCGTAGTGGCCTCTCAACCATTACCAATCTTATTCAATTTTCCTCAACCGTCATAAAAGGTTTTATTCAGCGTAATCAAACCGACACGATTTACACTGACTTCAGTAAAGCTTTTGACAGGGTTAACCATGAACTTTTAATATATAAATTAAATCAAATTGGTTTCAGTATAAATTTAGTTAAATGGATATCATCTTATTTGAGAAATAGATCACAGGTAGTTTTGTTTGATGATTGTCTCTCCAAATCCATTAATGTTCCTTCCGGCGTTCCCCAAGGAAGTCATTTAGGTCCACTCCTCTTTCTTCTATTTATAAATGATTTACCAAATGCAATAATCCACTCCAAATTGCTAATGTATGCTGACGATGTCAAGTTGTTTATCACCCATAACTCCATGAAGCAAGCTGATTTACTTCAAAATGATTTAAATAACCTTTTTCAATGGTGCGAATTAAACTGTATGGATTTAAACCTAAACAAATGTAAGCATATGTGTTTTTCCAGATCTTCTACTTTAACAAGGCAATACAATATTAATGGTACTGTTTTATCAACTGTTGATTCATTTGTTGATCTTGGTATTTTAATGGATCCAAAATTAAATTTTAATAATCATGTTATTTCTATGGTAAACAAAGCCCACGGTGTCTTAGGATTTATAAAACGATGGGCTAAAGAATTCTCTGATCCCTACATTACAAAACAACTTTTTACATCTCTTGTGCGACCCATATTAGAATATGGTTCTGTTGTATGGGATCCCCAATATACAATTTATTCCGATAAAATTGAATCAGTGCAGAAACAATTTCTAATTTTTGCGCTGAGAGGTTTACATTGGAATAGTGACTTTGTGTTGCCTTCTTACACTAGCAGGTTAAAATTAATTCGATTGCCAACATTAAAAAGTAGACGTATTATGTTGAACACTATGATAGTAATTAAAATACTAAGCGGTAATATACCCTCAGACTTCCTAATTTCATCCATTAGAATAAATGTTCCTTTTCGATCAAGTAGATATTATCAACCATTATACGTAGATTTTCATCGCACAAATTATTCTATGGGAGATCCACTTAGTAAAATGTGTATTGATTTCAATTCTGTGTATTCTAACGTAGACTTTTGCATGAATATAGACCTAATAAAATCTAATATAATCATATTTTTAAATGAATAATACAACTTAATAACAAACTGGCTGTTGAAGTAGATTTCTGTAGCTGGTTTTCTATCCCTTCTCATATTCCATCATAATGCGGATTATGATGCGTACGCGATCCCTTGGCCTTCTATTAGAAGATCCTTCGGCCTTCTAAAGAAAACCTTCTATAGGAAGACCTTCGAGTCTTCTATAAAAGTCCTTCTAGCTATCTCTAAGAAGACCTTCTTTTGGCCTTCTATAAGAAGATATTCTTCCTTATATAAGAAGTATTCTCCAAGAGGGCCTTGTAATTTTCTATATAAATACCTTCTGGCTTTCTATAAGAAAGTCTTCTGGCCTTCTAAAAAAATTCTGACCTTCTATAACAAGTCCTTCTGGCCTTCTCTACGAAGACCTTCTGATCCTCTATAAGAGGACCTTCTGGCCTTCTCTACGAAGACCTTCTGATCCTCTTAAGAGGACCTTCTGGCCTTCTATAAAAGTACATTCTATTCTGCTATAAGAATATATTCTGGCCTTTAATAAGAAGACCTTCTAACCTTCTGGCATTTTATCATTGGCTTTCTTTATGAGAAAGTTCTGATAGTCGATGAAAATAGCTTCTGGTCTTCTATAAGATCTTCTTCAAATAGAAGACTTTCTGGCCTTCCATGAAAGGACCATGCCGTCTTCTATAAGGATGCCTTATGATAGTCTACAAAAATAAATAAGAAGATATATTTTTTTTAAAAGACGTTTATTTCTTCTGAAGGAAAACATTCTGCTTATGTAAAGCCCTTCAGAAGCCTTTTCTGCCTTCTGAAAGATGATATTTTGGTATTCCATAAAAACACCTTTAGGTATTATGTAGTACTTTCCCCTAGAAGAAGTCCTTCTTATCTTTTGAATGAAGATGTGCTGGCCTTCTGCAAGAAGGCTTTCTTCACACATACATACTGCAAACACACCTTTCAGTCTCCAAGGAAAAGGACTTTGTATTGCAGGTTTAATAGTCTTTCAGGACTTCTATAGCGGATATATAAGATTCTAAGAGAACTTAGGCCTTCTTTATGTATTTTTTAGATTTGGAATCTACAATTAGAATATATATTTTTCTTCCTTTCGTGATATGTGATTGTAATTGTTGTTATGCTGAAAACCCTCACACATACACATACAAACATTAACAAAATGCGTAAAATACACACAAACACTTATCAAATACAAAATCGTTTTTCCTTTTTATAATTTTTTTGAAACTTAATTTAAACTTATATAGAAATTTATATTTTATTTCAATTTCTTTATATATGTTTAGACAAGAAAATATATATTTATGTGTGTGTAATTCAAATAATTATGGATTTCTTATATGTTATTTTATTAAAATAAAATAATTTATATATGTGTATATGGAATATTTGTTGTATTCTATTTTATGAAAGAAAAATTATTCAAATAAGTTTGTATTAATGTACTACTTTGTTTTCTGTTAATTATTTTATTTTCGAATAAAAAACAAGCAACCAAAAAAATAAATATGACTTTGAATTTTATTATAATGGGAGATATAAAGTATTTCGAGAAATTAATACAAGGACAAGCAAAAGAATTCTTAATTAAAAAAATCTTATTTTGTTCTGGCCTTCACAAAAAATTAGGTCAACGATGCATAGATATATTTATTTAAAAAGATTCATTTTTCAATATCTCTCCAATACCCCTATAACTTGCTTAAGTTTATAAATAAAAAATATTATTTGTCGAATTGCGGAAGCCAGTTTGTATGTAATAACAATCACCAGCAATAAATTATTTTAACCCTAATTTCTTATAATTTGTTTATATGTATCAATTTTCTTTATTCAAAAATAGGCCTTTAAGACGGCAGAAAAATCACTCAATTATTTTTAACGACAACAACAACAAAATATTAATGAATATTGATCGCATAGCGTCAGCATTTAAAGAAAGGGGTTTGGTGGGGATGACCTGATAAATATAATAAAGGCACGCGTAAGACTATATCTAGATGTATGTGCGTACAATCCATCTGTCCAACATTATTTTCCATCAATTGGCATCTTTAATAAAAATGTAACCAAAAATTTGATTGCTCGTCGTCAAGATGAGGGTATTGCGGTAGCAAATAAATTCTTCTTTAATTAAAATACTCACACTTAGTGTACAAATGAAATTGTTAAATATTTCGAGGCATAATAACCTGATGATTATTAAAGTGGGGATTTTCATTAATAAATGTTAAACAATTAGTGTGGTGTGTGTGTGAGCGTGCGGCGTCGCATTTCTTTTATTACAACAAATTGATAAAAATTAAATCATTGACATTTTGCTTCGATAATTTCTGCTGGCTGCCTGGCTGGCATCACCCATGAAATACTGGTGAAATTCATTCATTCATTGTCGTCAATGTTTTGGTTTTTTGTTTGTTTACAAACATTTTGATTTTACTCACGTCTCTTAATAACATAGCCCCCATGGAGGGAGAATATAATATGGCTCTCGAGAGAGAAATTTTCGCTGTGAATAAAATATTCTCTGAATGGGATTGCTTGTTGCACTTGACTTTCTGATTCATTTTTTTTTTTTTTTTGTTTTAAAAACTTGACGTTTCTGACTGCACGTAGTGCATTATGGCACACTTTTGGCGCTTAAATGACAAAATACAAGTTTTTACTAACTAAAGGTGATACGTTTCACAAAAGCATCAGTTATATATGGGGAAAAACATTTTTAGAAAGCAAACTACTAAAAGCCTTAGTTTCTTCTAAGAAGGAGACATATTAGCGGAAGATATTTTTAGTATTCCTTAAGAATAAATATATAATATTTTATAGAAGATCTTAGGGTTGGCCCATAAGCAAGGGTACTCAAACGTCAATAAGGAGGAGGGTTTTTGGTATATGACAAGAATACCAATCTGATATTTTGAAGATCTGACATGGAAATCTGTAAATTACGTCTATATTATATACCGATTCCTCTTGTTTCTAAAATTTAATGGGAATTTTTTTTTGTTCTTAATGCCATCCTACTAAATTTACATCTAGTAGGAAAACATGGAACAAACACGGAATATGATCGATTTTAATCCTAAAATGAGTTTTCATATTTGTAAGATTTTTGACGTTTAGACTGATTTTTGAGTTTTAATCTATTCTAAGACTTAATCTGCTATTACCTGGTGAAGAATATACCCCAGAACCAATAAGAGATGACGGTATAGCATGTATACCACCTAGCCAAGATGAGCTCAGAATAGTAATCAATCACCTTAAGAATAATAAAACAGCAGGTGTCAATGGGTTACCAGCCGAACTATTCAAGACCGGTGGTCAGATGCTGGTAAGGAGCATGCACCAGCTGATTAGTACAGTTTGGCTAGAGGAATACATGTCCAATGATTGGAACCCCAGCATCCTGTGTCCCGTGCACAAAAAAAGTGATGTATGTTTCAACTATAGAGGAACAAGTCTCATTTCCATCGCATACAAACTGCTATCCGGGGTGCTGTGTGAACGAGGGAAGCCAATGTTTAATGACGTTATGGAACCATACCAATGCGGCGTCAGAACTGGCAAATCCGCCATTGGCCAGATTTTCACTCTGCGCCATATCCTGAAGAAAAAACATCGACACATTTACCTATTCGTCGACTATAAAGCCGCATTCGACTGCCCTATCCGTGCAGAGGTATTTAAAGCAATGTCTGCGTTCGATATTCCTGCAAAATAATACGGCTATGCAGGATAACTTTAATTGGTACAATGTCAGCAGTTAAAGTCAGAAAGGAAATCTCAGAGCCCTTCAATACCGAACGAGGATTCAGACAGGGTGAAAGTTTGTCGTGTGGCCTTTTTAACATCCCGCTGGAAATGGTCATACGAGAGGAAAAGGTAAACAGAAATGGCACTCTGTACACCAAACAACACATGTTACTCGCCTACGCCGATGACATCGACATAATGGGTCGAACATTGCGAGCGGTAGCATCCACCTTTGGACAAATTGAGAAGGAGTCTGCCAAAGTGGGTATCACAGTAAACGGCGGGAAGACCAAAGCTGATGGTATCAACGCGCATGACGTCCAGTAGACTCGGACCAACTGTTGAACTTGAAAAGTCCAGCTTCGAGGTAGTCAATGATTGTATATTCCTTGGCACCGCCGTAAATAAATCGAATGATATCAGTTTTGAAATTCGGAAAAGGATAATGTTGGCCAACAGATGCTACTATGGTCTGACCAAGCAACTCAAAAGCAACGCCACCTCCCGCCAGACTAAACTCACACTGTACAAGACGCTCATACTACCCGTGCTGTTTTATGGATCTGAGGCATGGGTTCTTACGCAAGCAGAGGAGACAGCTCATGGAGTGATTGAGGGAAAAATTCTCCGAAAGATCTATGGATCGATCTGCGTTGACGGTGAATATCGCCGTCGAATGAACCATAAGTTGTATCATTTTTTCTCGAAACTATGGCATTGTCAGACGTATCGAGCAGCGGCGACTACGTTGGCTAGGTCATGTTGTAAGAATGGATGAATATTCCCGTTAAAAAGGCATATAAAAGCGAACCAGCCGATGGTTCACGTAGGAAGGGAAGCCCACGTATTCGATGGAAAGATCATGTAGAAGACAACATTGCCGAACGTGGCCTTTCAAATTAGAAAAACTGCGCGAAAGACCAAGGTGCCTGGAAATCATTTTTTAAGTTCGTCTTATGGAACGAAAGTTCTGTCACAAGCCTTTTTTTAAATGAGTTTTCAATCATTTCCGAAAAAGGAGTCCTAAAGACCCCTTCAGAGAGTCGAAGTGGTCAGCATGAATCTTATTGAAGCCAGAGAGTGTTCTGGAAGAACAATGCCGTCGTGTAAAATAACATAATCTCTTCATATAAAGTTCCAGCAAATGATCTTATAGAAGATCAGAATCTCTTATAGAAGATCAGAAAAATCTGCAACAAGACTCAAATTGAAGATAAATACCCTGTGCAACAAAAACATAATTATCGAGAAACTCTAAAAAAATATGATAGAGGGGCTAAAATACAAGATTCGCGTATCGGCATTTTAAAAGGTTACGTCGTCGGGAGGTTTCCTAAAAACGTGGGCAATATTTAAAAAATTACGCGAGATATACACCTTATCGTATTATGTTGCGTCATTTGTCAGCCACACGGGAATTGGTTTGGTAGAAAATTTAAGTCCACTGGAAATGGGTTCATATGGGTTGGCCCATTCCTACTATACAGCTCAGCTCACTTGTTTAACATTGGAAAATCAAGCCAATCGGGTAACAAATTTCGGGAAATAATAAATCAGTTGGGTATCCAAAGTTTTTTTATTTATACGGATACTAAATAATTTTAATATTTTCAATTAAACATCGATTCTCCTTCACTCACACTATTTGTTAATATATTGAATAAACAGATCCATATTTATTTTATTCCATCTGGAAGGAGAACAAAGTTAATTGAATGCGTTCATGTCAGTGGCACATTAACCAAGAAAAACAACACATTATCTTTTTCTGTCATTAAATATTGGGAATACAGAGGGTGGTGGCTGCTCTAGTCCACAGAATACGATTTCTAATTTTGGAATGGCATTCATTTAGTTCTGCATTCTCTTATTTTTCGTCATTCCTTTTCAGATGACAATTGTGAAATAGGCCAACATCATCAGACATCACTTAGTGAAGATTATGACCAGAATGAATACGAAAAATATAACGTCATAAATGTTTAAGGGATGTGGGTACTTAAAGGACGTTTTTGAGAATTAAAAATAAATTAAAAAAGATAATCTCATTTTGTGTTAGCCTTTTTGTACGCACTTCATAAAAATAACAACTATGTAATTGCAGATAAAGAACGTGACTAAAATGAGAATGGGTTTGAATGGAAGTGTGTGCTGCATATTCGAAGGAAATTTAGGAATATATGCGAATAACAGAAAAATATCCAGACACAGATGTTCCAAAAGTGTCAGATAAACGGTAGAGCTAGAATTCTTAAATTTGGATCACTGATGGAGTGTAGAAGAGATGTACCAAAGGCTTTTTTTTTTGGAAATGGTACTTTATTTGGTACAATTTGTATTTTGGGTGAACCGATAGAGCTGGAATCCCCGTATTGGGAATTAATATGTCGATTGTTTTGTAGGATTCGGTAGTGTAGTTTTTAAATGGTAAACAGATTTTTTTTTTTTTTTTTTTTTGGAAATTTGAATAATAGGTATGCGAAAATTACTAAAATGTACTAAATTTAGTACAATTTCGTGTATATGTTAATGTATAGAGATAAAAACTTTAAATTTGGAGTGTGAATCAAGGTTGAGAAGTAGAGTCGATATAAGGAGATGATTTTGGAAGTGTGTTTATGTATATATAAAGTACTAAACAGTACTAAAGTTGGTACTAATTTGAATTTGGAAAAACGGACGTAGATGGAATCCAGAAAATTTAAATTAATATTACCTTCGGAATGTAAAATTGGGATAAGTTGGTAGTATTGGGAAATGTTTTCCTTTTTTGTACGAAAAGTACTAAATGGTACTATATTTGGTAAAATTTAAATTTTGGCTGTACCGATAAAGCTGGAATCCTGAAATTGGGAAATAAGATGGCGATTGGTTCAAGTATGAATGTAGTTTTGGAAATTTGAGCTTATGGGTAATAAATTTGATACAAATTGGTGAGAACCAATAGATCTAGAATCCTGAAATTTGAAATTAAGATTACTATTGAGGTAAGTAGTTACGGAAATGTCTAAAAAATTATACTTAATTTGGTAACATTTTGTTTTGGGCAAACCTATAAAGCTCGAATCATGAAATTTGAAATTAATTTTGGAAATAAAAACAACACGAGTACAAAAGATAATAAACTGTACCATATTTAGTAAAGAGCTAGTTTGCTGCTGTTGTTGTTATAGCAGCCTTATTGATTTTACACAACGGGCTAAGGTGACAGACGTTGGCCGAGTAAGACTCGGGTCGTTTCGGATCGTAGATCCCTCTGTCGTGGAAACGGATTGCTGCTGTAGTTAGAGTTGGTGTCTAGTGTTGATATATGGATGCGATTTTGGAAATACGTACTATGGTAAGGTTAGGTTTGGAGATGTGTAGTCACTAATGTGGCTGTAGCAATCTGTGGCTGCGTGCTATGAATGCACTTTTCCAACCACTTAAGGTTTCTAATGATGCTGTACAGGTTACATAGTTAAATAAAAGTTTAGACACGATGGAAAGTGAGCACCTGTGCCGTCTGTATGCCAGGACTGGACAGCGGCACAGGAGATCCTCAATTTTCGCCGTCTCCTCCTCGTCAACACAGAGTCTGCAGTAGTCAGTATCGTCATGGTCCCGCTTACTCCTATTATAACTCTGATTTCAGCATTACAAAGGTTCAACAGTGAGTTTGTTCTAATTCGTCTGATTTTTCATTACCCGTGATGTCACAGTGTCCTGGTACCCAACACAGCCGATAGCTGTAAGTAAGAGTGCTCTACACACGAAGACGACCTCATATTTAATTTGAGAGCCGCCTGGCTATCCACAAAAATAGTCACCGGTTCAACGATCTCCAGCATCCAGACTGATCGCGAAGGTTTCAGCTTAGAAAACACTACAGTTGCTATCCAGCTTGTATGAAAGCTCAAGGCCTAGCATTTCACAGTAGACGCCTTCCCCGTACCTTTTTCCATCTTGAATCCGTCTGTATAGAAAGCCAGACCGTCCAGAGAAGGGGTTGCAACGTTTCCAGCCGTCTCTACTAGGAATAAGGAAGAAGAAGTTTTATGCCCTACGCCCTAAGGTATAGATTCCATTTGCAAAGTGCAGGATTTTCGAATAAGACAGCATTTTGGACTTGGTTTTGGTGCCAATTTCGAAAACCGGGGAATTTGGGATAAGAATAATAAAAGAATATTTAATCTTCTATATACTACATCAATAAGGAAGCCTACCAAAACTTCTATGTTAGGATATTGACCCATATACACAAGTTTTTAACATAACATGATTAGTTTTTAGAGGATAAAATATCTCCGGACGGAAAATGTTTAATAAAGGACCCCACCGATTTTATACATTTTGAAGTTTATAGTCTCATTTTTCAATCGGAGTTTTTTTATATGACAATTCCAGAATGTGTTATTTATTGTAACATTATAGAATACCTATAACAGTTTATCTACTTGTAAAGAACTTTCGATCGTTAATGTTCTCCTTATATGGCCAAAAATTCCAACTTTCACCCAACACCAATTCATAGCATTTTAATGCATTTTTAAATAACATTTTCAATTTGTTTTTCTGATAATGTCTTGCCACACTTTTTTAAATCAATATTCCATAACTTTCTGTTTGGTTTGAAAACATGCCCCAATGGTTACAAAACAAAACCCGCAAAGTGCACTGAACTTTGTTCGACTTTAAAACTCCCACAATGGAAACAAACCTAACACCTCTTTCCCCTCTTTCTGGCTTTTTTCCAATGAAGGGCGAAAAAAGGGCATTGTTTACTTAAGATAACAACAAGTCAGTCACTCACCTACAGGCTGACATGAATAAACATACGCGCGCACACACATAGACACGCATTGTGATTATGTTGCGCATGCGTCGCATCGAATGTCGGCAACACAAACCTCAACAACAAATGTAAACATCGAACTCTGAATCTGAATGTGAAATAAGAGATTTCCAAAAAATAGCCTATTTATGAGTTTGAATTGAATTAATTCAATCGTATTAAACATTTAAATTTTAATATGATATAGTTTCATATTTCTTGCTTTACATGTGCCGTATTTACATTTTAAAAATGTAAAATAAAAAAAAAAAACAACAAACCAAGGGAAAAATACACCAAACTTGTTGAACAAGTTCCATTAAAATCACCCTAATGTTCACGCGCTCCACTCCATTGTACTGATTTCCCAAGGGATATATTATTTGGCTTCGCCTATACATACCTACATACATGCGTACATAAACAAAATAAATAATGCGTAGTATTATTCCATCCATGTTCGGTTTGTCATCTCCATGAAAAAGTAAGGCAACCATAACCCCTTTTCTGTTTCAAATATTGAAGAACTGTACTCTCTCGTCCAGCAGCATCGGTTTTAACAAAACAATGAGAAACCAAAACATTCTATGTATGTATGGAAGTGTGCGTGTGTGTGAAACAATGCATCTTCAGGTGTTCTCGAAACAAAATTAACATTCACTGTTATTTATTTGAGACCGGAACTGTAAGAACAGTAACAGAGACACATACACACACAAATGTATAACCCATTGAATGTCAAGTTCTCGTGATATTAACATACAAGGGAAAAGAGAGTAGCTATGTTTTATCATAACCAAAACATGTACAGTGTTTTGAAATAATACATTTATTGAATTTTATTTCAATGGTTATTTTTTCAACGGGTGGCGTAGCAACGGCTCTGATTGACTTTAACATGGCGAAGCCCAGGCTTATCTTGGTCCCTCTATCATCTCAATTGTGGACACTGACCTCCACGCGGTGTCACCTGGGGTAGCTATTTTCATCACCCGTTGAAATAGTGAGCTGATATGTGCCACGAGTTCAACCATAAGAACTTGCCCACACTCGGAAAACCTATCCTACTATGAAAAAGCAAAGAAAAAGAAAATCAAATCCCCTATCTATTCCCGCAAACGTGTAAAGGACTGTGGAATGTGCGCACGTTGTACAGAACAGGCGCAGATTTCGCCTTGGCGGATGTACTCAAGAAGTACAAAGCCGATATTATTACCTTACAGCAAATGCGATTGAAAGGAACAGGCGTAAGTAAATCTGACGATTACACACTATATTATAGCTAACATGAAACAAAACATGAATTTGGCTGCGGATTTATGGTATCCTCCTTTATGGCAGGCATCCTCCTGTAGAGATGAAGAAGGAAACCTGGTGACAGATAAAGACTGCGTGCTGAGGATCTGGAAGGAGCATTTTGAAAAGCTTCTGGTATCAAATAGTGGCGGTGAAGAAGATACCCCAGAACCAATAATAGACGACGGTATAGAGTGTATACCACCTAGCCAACATGAGGTCAGAATATCAATTAATCGGCTGAAGAACAATAAAGCAGCAGAATCCGGGTTACCAGCCAAACTATTCAAGACTGGTGGTGAGATGCTGGTCAGGAGCATGCACCAGCTGATTAATACAATTTGGCTAGAGGAATGCATGCCCAATGATTGGAACCTCAGCACGGTACACAGTGCACAAAAAAGAAGACAAGACGATATGTGGCAACTATAGAAGAATAAGTCTCAATCACAAAAGCCAATGGTCAATGACATTATTGGACCATACCAATGCAGCTTCAGACCTGGAAAATCCACCATTGACCAGATTTTCACTCTGCACCAAATCCTGGAAAAGACCCACGAAAAACATATCAATATTTTCCACTTATCGTCCACAATAAAGCCGCATTTGACAGCCCTATCCGTTCAGAGGTGTTTAAAGCCATGTCTGTGTTCGGCATTTCTGCAAAATTAATACGACTATGCAGGATGACTTTAACAGGCACAAGGTCAACAGTTAAAGTCGGAAAGGACCGATAATTATAATACCGAACGAGGATTCAGACAAGGTGACAGTTTGTCGTGTGATCTTTTTAAGATACTGCTGGATAAGGTAATACGAGACACATGTTACTTTACGGATTTATGACACCGATATAATGGGTCGAACATTGCGAGCGCTAACAGCCACCTTTGAACAAATTGAGAAGGAGTGTGCCAAAGTGGGACTGGCAGTAAATGGCGAGAAAACCAAGCGCAAGACGTCCAGTAGACTCAGACCAAATGTGGAGGTGGTGAAAGATTTTATATACCTTGGTACCGCAGTAAATAAAACTAATGGCATAAGTTTTGAAATTCGGTGGAGAATAGTGTTGACCAACATATGCTACTATGGTCTACATAAGCACTTCAGAAACAAGGTCACCTATCGCCAGACCCAACTCACAGTCTACAAGACGCTGATATGGGTCTGAATCGTGGGTACTTGTGCAAGCAGATGAGGCAGCTCTTTGCGTGTTTGAGAGAAAAATTCTCCGGAAGAGATCTGCGTCGACGGTGAATAACGCCGTGGAATGATCCACGAACTGGAAAGATCAAGTGGAAGATAATATTGCTGAACATGGTATTTCAAATTGGAAGAACTGCGCAAAAGACCCACGCGCCTTGAAACATGTTTTATGAAACAAATATTCTGTCACAAGCCCGCTCAGTATGTAAATGTTGGATTAAATCGGCTACTCATCGGTTACCGCCTTGTTTAAAGAATGCATTATCTAGATCAACCCTAGTCAACACTGGCCATAAATATTATTAATCATCTCCCGGTAGCGTAATATATTCCCCCTTGGCTATTAATTAACCCATGGCAGAATACAACGGGTTCTGAAAAATAATTCCTGGTGTTTTAGAACACATAAAACAAGTCCAAAGGGGAACTGGGAATGGGCAATCATTTCAAGCTACCGTAGAAATATTCTCAGCTGTCCAAAGATGCGTGCATGAAGTCCTTTTGTTTTTCCGAACTGTAACTGCATGACTTTCCAACCTTTTTGGTGAATTTTAATAATTGCACTCCAGAAGGAGTGAAACAGGATTGTCTGGAAGAACTATTACGATGTCCAAAATTTGAATAAAATTCAATTCCATGCCACTGTGCATGTTTCTACACAGATGAGTAGCAGCCAGTGCTGCCAGATAAATTTCATGAAAAATCGTCAATTTTTCAGAAAAAAATCGGCATAATCGGCATTTGTATTTTAAAAAATCGGCAAAAAAAACGGAAGCATATAATTTATAAGTAAATTCATATTTTTTTTGGTTTATAACAAATCAATATTTTTTTATTACACTAAAAAAAGATAACAAATTCAATTCTGTATAAAAAAATAACATAAAAGATTCATTTATCTACAAAAAATGTAGATCTGTGGAAGAACCATAATTCTTTGTACAAATTTAGAGAAAACTGGAAAAGCTAAATTGGAGTCGGAAATTTTTTTCCAAAAACTTTTTAAATTATATTCTGCATTTTCAAAAATTTCTTCAAAATTCAGAAAGTTTAACTCCCTAAACTCGGAGTCTAAAGATTTGCCTCATTCGATGTAAAATGTAAACTAGACAGAGTACAATGCTGTCAAACAATGCAGATTTCTAAGCCATTGAAAACGGCTGCGGGGAGTCGTCGATAGTTATAATGATTAAAGCTGCCAATTTTATATGTTTGTATGGTAACGCCGTATTAAATTAAAAAGTTAGACAATTTTTGTCGATTGTTGAAATATCGGCAATTTTGAGGCAAAAATCGGAAAATCGGCATTTTCCATTTTTAGAGTGAAAAATCGTCAAAATGCCGATAAATCGGCAAATATGGCAGCCCTGGTAGCAGCACGTGGACGATACGATAGACTACTATCCCCCCAATGGAATAAACATTTCTATATGACGTCACAGTACATTTTACTGAGTACAGTAATAAGAACAAAACCAAAACATCACACACATACATACACACTCCATTATGCATTGTTTTGTTTTGGAAATAAGACGCAGAACCAAATTTAACGAACTAACAGATGCATTCAACATAAACAATGATAAGCAAAGTGTTCGTTCCATAACAAACAATTAATCTCACGCACTTTTCATATTGGTCTCTCTTTCGCTCTCACGCACTATTTTTTTTGTTTATGGCGATAGCAGCAACGAAGCCCTTATTAAACATGAAAGGTTTTGTAAAGCTTTCTAGGCAGGTTTATATTGCCCTAGAACTGTTATTGACAGAACAGAAAGAGAGAGAGAGCGAACAAGAGTGTCTGTAAAAGAGCATAAAAAGAGACACGAGTGTTTGGTAGTGGTAAACAACTAAAAGCGCCAAGTTATCCAGAAATCTGTAGCAGTTGTTAGTAAAGCGTTGCTGGTTGTCTATCGACAACGAAAAAACGGCAAGAGCCGACACATTTAAACAAAACAGAAAAATATAACGTTGAAAGAATTTAAATCCAAAAACGTCAAAGAAGAATTTTATGTGCTGTGAAATAATAATAAAAAAAAGAAAATTAGAAATAAAGCCATAAATTGAAAGAAAGGAAAATTTACATTTGAATAGTGATTATTGTGTGAAAACAAAAAAACGAAAATATGACGGAGGAAGTGCCTGCAAGAGGAAGTATTTTAGGAAGTAAGTGAATGTGAAACCCAAAAAAACCAAAAACAACTCCAAAAAGGAAAACAATGGAAAAAATAGTAACGGTGATGATAACTTCTCATACCATTTTGAAATTCGTAGAGGAATACAGAAGATAGAAGAAATGACTTTTTTGATTGAATAATTTTTTGGATGAATAATTTCACATAGTTTATTAAAAGAAATTATATTGGAATTTCATCATTTCGCCGCGATTGTAACGTCTAAATAACATGACAAATGTCATAATACACGTGCGACCTTTTCCAAATATTTAAAGGTCATTAGAAGAAATACAGGAGGGGAAACCAATAAGAAATCAGTAAAAGTGTACACGCACAATCCACCATAACAACAACAAGAACACCCCACGCACACTTATCCTTTATCCTGTAGGACTTTCAGGACAACAAGGCGTATGCTTTTTGCAATCATAATAAAGTTATGTGTCTTCTTTATTTTCGTTCATGTGTGTGTGTAGGTGGTTGCTTGGACACTTCGGGTTTTTTATTGTATTTTCTACAAAGGTCATTTGGATGTCAACGGAGGATTTCGGCTGATCTTTTAATTTAACTGTCAATCAATCATGAAATTCATTGAATTCGTTTTGCATAATTTGTCGTGTGTAATGTTTTGTGTTGTTCTTAAAAATGGTTAAAATATGTTATAGCCCATTTTACTGAATACATATCGAATACCAGCAGAATTACGTATCGAATTGCTAATTGAAATGCACGGATACGTTGCAGTATCTACTGAATGCATATGGCCCAAATAATCGTATGGAATACATATTTGTTTATTTTATTCAATTTTTGTTTATTTCCATATGCTTTTTTTAGCAATAAAACAGTGAAGCAAAAAAGTGTTACTTTTGTAAATTTTAAAAAAATAATGGCCATTTGGGCGGAATGGAGTTTATGTTTACAATAATCGATTCTAAAATAAATTTAATAAAAAATATCCAACGGAATTTGTACGATTTCCGAATATACGTATATACCTATGTCAAAAGATGATTGGTTTTAAATAAAAATATCCGAAGCAAAGAAAGGATAAATCTTGACGATTTCTGAACATATGTAAATAGATTTATTTTTTATAATAATATCCAAGACAATGGAGTTGAAAAAAATTCACAAACAATTTTAGAAAAAGTCGCACCTACAGCCACCCTCCGCAATGAGATACATTTTAACCGTAACTTTTGGTATTCTAGAACAAATTTGTTATTCAGAATAATCACCTGAAATTTGAATACGAAAAATTTCATTCTTGGAAATTATTTGCAATAAGTACTTCGCTTAGTTACAAGAGACATTTGAAAGGTTTTTTTGTATAGAAGCAATAGCTTCTGGGGAGAATATCCCAACAAACAACTAAGAGAACTGATGAGGATCAGTGGCGTGATCCGAAACTATAGTCCTCCCGCCTTACCCCTCGGCAAACAATGCCATACATTCCCCACTAATTAATAGTTGTTTTTTTTTTATAAAAACAACAAACTGGGATTCAGCCTGACTATTTTGCAAAAAACATTTGCAATAACCTTCCAAGGTAAATATACATGGGATTTAAATTTTGTGGTTTACAATAGTAGTTTTTGGATTTGCATATCTGTGACATTCTTAGCAGATTTTAATTTAATTTTGTTCCTAGGTTGTATTTTACATAGGTAATAAAAATTATTTTCGGGTTCGATTGGTGTCGTGTGTAAATAATAGTCAGAATCTAACTCAGTTCAGTTCTGATTCGTTTTTACTAATTCGATATTTCAGTTTACCGGAGGATAACAGACTTAATTAAGAAAATGTCGATAAAATCGGAGAAGTGATCGAAGTTGACCGGCATGTTAGCTGTCGTAACATCGCCATTTACACAAAGCTGAATTCAAAAAGAAGCTCGATGTTTGGGTGCCACTCTAATTAACAGAAAAAATAGGATGAATCGTATTTCCATCTGCGAAGCCTTGGCCAAACGGAATGAGACAGACCCATTTCTTAAACGGATGGTGCCATTAGATGGGAAATGGATCACATACGATAGCCCTGTGCGATCGTGATCAAAGAGCGGTGAAGCACCTCAAACGGTGGCCAAAACAGGACTAACGGACAGGAAGGTTCTGCTGTGCATTTGGTGGGTCTGTAAGGGGATTCTTTATTACGAGTTGCTTCCATATGGACAAACAGTAAATTCTGATCTCTACTGTCAACAACAGGACCGTTTGAAGATAACAATTGACCAGAAACGGCCTACAGGAGAGGTGTCGTGTTCCACCAGGACAACGCTAGGCCACACACAGTTACATTACCAGAAACTTCGGGAGCTTGGTTGGGAAGTTTTAATGCATCCGCTAATGATAAAAAATTAGTATCTACTGAGAATTGTGAAAATCGACTACAATATTTCAGCAGAAGCTTTCAAGTATGGAAGCTTATGTGCCATGCTAAGTACATTTTTGCTTATAACTTTGGTTTGGATTGGCCGATGATTACCAGAATTTCAGAGAACTTTAAAACATGCTAAGTCGACTTAGCATACTATGGTTCGGAGGCGTCAATATAAAAATAATAAAATCTAAAATAAGTGAGGGCTCCTAGGAGGAAACTCATGTTATAATAGAAAATAGAACATATAAAAAACAATTTCAATTATCAAAAAAAAGTAGGGTTACCGTTATATGGTGCTACAACGGATATCGATATTGATAGTTTTTGGTAGTAAGATATGACACCCAATGAAGATACAAAATACCAAATTACAGTCAATTCGGTTGAAAAACGTGTCCAAACTCGCCAAAATGTCGAATATAGGTAGTACCATTATATGGGGGCCACTTTGAAACTTGGCTCAATATTAATAATTTTTTATGTGAGATTTGACAAAATATCAAATATTGGCGGGTACCGTTATATGGGAGCTACCCTAAAACTTGGGTCAAAATTAATAATTTTTGGTACGGAGATGCTCTATACAATGAGAACCCAAAATACCGAATAATAGCCAAATTGGCTGAATAACGTGTTCAAAATCCCCAATATAACGAATATTGGGATGTTGCCTTTATATGGGAGCTACCCTGAAACTTGGGTCAATATTAATAATTTTTGAACCCAAACAGAATACAAAATTACAGACAATTCGGTTCAAAAAGGAGTCTAAAATCCCCAAAATATCGAATATTGGGAGCTACCGTTATATGGGGGCTACATCAAAACATGGACCGATATATCCCATTTGCAATACCAAACATTCTAGGAGTACTAGCAATGTCTGTGCAAAATTTCAGGGATTTATTTTAAATATTGCGATCTCTATCGTGATTTCAACAGACGGACATGGGTACATCGAGATATAATTTTATTCTGATAAAGAATATATACCTTATGGGGCCTCAGGTGAATATTTCGAGGTTTTACAAACGGAATCCCAAATTTAGTATACACTCCACCTTATGGTATAAAATAAATAGCCTATTGCCACAACAACGCTTTGAATGTTGTGGCATGTGTTGGCATTTCGGTTCCTCGGAGGATAAAAAACTCCTGTAACTTGACAGAATATTTTCAAAGCTGGTCCATTTTATGATATATCCTCAATATAGGTGTCCACACTTATTTTATGAATTAAAAGACTGTAGCCTCAATTTTTCAACGTAGTCCGAAAATAAGGATCACAAATGATTTTATGAATTTAAAGGCCAAAGAATCATTTTCCAACGTATTAATACCATTTTAGGCATTTTGAAGGTCATGGCCAGAATTTCCAAACCGATTTTTGGTAAACGTAACTCCAATGTTACTACCGCAATTTTTCTTTCTTTATTTTTTCTTTGTTCATCTTGTTCTCTTCCTTTTTGTTTCATTTCTTCCTTTTTTGTTTCTCCGTATCGGACCTTGGCTACTTTTCATACCGTTACAGCATGAGTTTGTGGGATTTTTGCTTCTAAGATTAATAAAAAGTGACCATTATTTATACGACGGCAGTTCGGGAAATTCTTGGCCTAGCACAAAAAGCGAGGTTTAAACAGAAAAAAGAGTTTTGGAAACGTCCATCTCTGTTGTGAACACATGAAATAGGTGTCTTAACTTTTTTCTGTTTATACCGCGCTTTTTGTGATAGGCTAAAACTTTCCGAACTGCCCTCGTAATAAATTACGGTATATGCCGACTTTTACTAGAAATTCCGTTCGATTAAATTAAAAAAACTTGCGGTTAACCACAAGGCTATTTAGAGTAGAATAAATAAACATTATTTTTTTACAAAATTGATTATTTTCACAGACATGTTATGATTACGATTTATTTCTTTAATTTTGTCAAGATCGATATGCGATCTGTGACCATTCCCAGACATGAGTTTATTTTTAAAAACATTATAATAACATTTGTAATTGTGTTTCTAGGTTAAATATATATATGTTATCTTTATTTTGGACTCTACTGTCCACGCGAATCGTTATGACCATTTGTTGATAAATCATGTGTTCTCCACTACATTGGGTAGTGATGCCCAGACCTTTTATCGCAACATATTTCGTTATCGCAGGGATTAATTTGCTTTGTTTGATTGAATATCACCACCAACCTTAACAATAATTTCATTAAGGCACTCTAATCGAATATGATAAATATTTTTTTAATGTGATACGGAAGTAATGTTATGGAAATGATTGTAGTGGTCCGACATAAAAACAAAACATGCACCTGTTGTACTCATGTTGTCGGTTATAATTTTTTCTAAATTTATTTTTTTTAAATTTATTATTTCTAAATTTATTATTTTTTTTCTAAATATTTAAAATAAATTGGTCGAATTTTAAAATTTCTTATATGATATTATTAATATAGTTCCATATTAGACATATCCCCTATATACCTCTGTTTTATTTCACATATTTCAATAATGTCGGGCTCACAGTTTACAAAACTTCTTCAACGGCATCTTTTCAAAATCATTTCCCAAAATTTCCTATATCCAGGGGAAGTTTAATTTACAATAATATTTAGATGTGATTGTTAGTTCAAAAATCTATGGTCTATAAAATCATAACTAAGCACGTGCTAATAAATTTCCTAAATAAAAATATTTTTCAACTAATTTTTTATTATGAATTTTTGGACGTATGCCAACAAAATGGGAATGTGTATATATTTGATCGCCAAGAATATATGCAGGAAAGTATCGTGAATGTGAAACAAAATTAACGAACTTTTTAGGAGAAATCCAGAATAATTTTAATATTATTTTCAGTGTCGGAAAACATATTTTATTATTTTCATATTATTAGTTGATACTATCGGCCTTATTTTGGATATTCGCTAGGGAGAGATCTCGCTTTTGAAAAATGTTTCGCCTTCACATTTTCGCCTTATTCTGAATGAATGGGGAGAAGCCAAAAGTGTAAAAAAAAAAAATTAACGATGTCAACGACTCAATGAATAATGGGAACAAATTAGCGATTGAATTAAATTAATTCGTAGTATATTATTTCACTACTTGTGTGCCTTTTTATTTCATTTCGATATTTTATCTCCCCAAATTCTCAAAGTGGACCATTATTTTATGATATGCTCCTTCTCCTTTATTTCATCCTTCAAATCGTGCACAAGATACATTTGAAAGAAAACAGTTTTTTCACTGTTAACTCTTTGAGCCCCGAATTTTTTCCGCAATCTTAGAACAAATTTCTGTTCACAGATTAAATGCAACTATCCTAAATAGGATATGCACAAAATTTTACATCGATATATTTTTGCATTCGGGAGATACAGTACATTCTTTCGGAAAAATTAAAGTCAAATATCAAGAAAATCAAATGCAAAATCGTCAGAAAAATTATTTTAAATTATTCTATATATTCAATTTTACAAGAATCAAAATTTGGCTATGTCGAAGCGATTTAAATTATTTGGACTGTATTCACAAATTTATCTCTTCTCTATATTGAAAAGCTCATAACTTTACCAACATTTAGATTTTTTTTTTTTGATTTTTCTTTTGATATGTGTCGTCCATAATCAGGTCTTGACATATGAAATCCAAAGCTAGTAGATATATATTAATATCTACTAGCTGCATATAAAATATAAGCTCTAAAACATTTTGTTGACTATGGGCAACATTGGGCCACAAAGGTTTGGCCCAAATTTGGCTACGTCGTTTTTCCTGTATTTTTTAATATATTTTTTTTTCTGGAGAGACAAATTCTCATACAAAATGTATTTATTTCGCATCAAACTCGGCTTAAATATTCCATATTGCTCTTTTTCATTCCGTGGCAATATTTGGTTGAGCATGCATCGTTATCAATAGGATTTCCAATGGCATTTTATTTGTTATTTTTAATTTTAAAATATGCATACACCCATTTATAATATTCAAAATCGTCATAGAATAAGTATTGTGTTGATATTTTTTATAAAAATATTTAGAGTAACTTCGGGTAATGTGGACTATGCGTCCAATGTGGACCATCCCCCATATCTAAGAAAATGCCTGAAATATGTCAATGCCGCCTTGATAAATGTTTTCCTAATTAGTGAAAACAAACATCAAACTAGGTTTTTAATATTGCAATAATTGCAATGTTGAAAATGTAGCTCTGATTGTAAAGGTGTGATTTTAACATTTTTACTACAATAGTCGAACGTTTTTGCACCATAGTCGAACACTTTACGTTACGCCCACAATATCAAAAAAAGAATATGGTGGTCCACATTACTCGAAAATACTCTAATACTTATATTTTTGTATTTCGCACAAATTTTTAATTTTTCCCGAAAGCTGATTTTTTCGCTTTCAAACTTTATTCAGAATAAGGGATATGTGAAAATTCGAGTTCTGGTTCAGAATACCTTTAAAGAGAATATGGAAAAAATTCATGGTGAATTGATGTCCAGAATAAGCTGATATTTTATGGGGTCTGCGGTGAATGTTTCCACGTGTTGCAAACGGAATGACAAATTTAATGTACAATCATTTGGGGTACACGGTACACGATTTGGTATAGTAATCGTGTACCGGCATGAAAAATAACAGACCTTTATGGCGTCTCCGATGATTATTCCGAGGTGTGGTGGTTCCAATTGCAACCAATTCATGGCCAATATAAATATAAATTATTAAAAATCGCGAATTTGGCGGTACAGTAGACCACGGATATAAGAACATCAAAACAATCTAGAAATTTGTTCTTATACGCGGGTTTTTCTTATATGAATGTATTATATATAACAAACTGTTTTCATTTATGAGTGAAACGTTTTCTTACATCCGTGTTTTTCTTATATAAGATGTTCTTATATCCGTGGTCTACTGTATATCCGACAAAGTTTTTTTTCGAAAAGCCCCTGGCTTTTAGAATATTCAAAATGCCAAATTATAACCAATTCGATTGACCTTCAAAATATCTCCTGATCCTTAAAAATAAAAAACCGGAAGACTTCGTTATATGAAAGCTATCAAAAAACTAGGGTCTATTACATTTACAATATCCGTAAGATCGAGTTCGAGAAGGCAGGTATTTATGCTTGATTTCTGGAACTTGGATGCTAAACCTCAAATTATCTCATTGTTATTACTAGGGAAGAAATAACTTAAACTGTATATGGGCACTTCCACAGTCACCTTTCTCCTGACTAAACTATCTCTAGTATTACATTGTATTTGTTCCCGTTCACAAATATCAATTTTAAAAAAGGGAAAACAAGGGAAAACCGCTATTAAAAGAGAACAATAATTCTCACATAAAAAATAATTAATTATATGTTTTTTTTTATTACCGGAAACAAGTGTAGCATATCGGAATTGCATGTAGCCCGATTTGTCACATGACCCTAAAATTGTTATCAATTTAAAATAGAATATAATTAATATAATTTTATTTAAGATGGGTTTTTTATTACATCCTGAGCAACAGGTGTCACTTATTGTGTTTATATATATATATATATATATATATATATATATATATATATATATATTATATATATTCTTTCCCTTCGACCTAAGAGCCCGTTTTTAAAATATTTCGAAATGTTTTGTTAGAGTTATACCCAAATTACATAAGACATTTTTATTTGCGGCAATTGTCTCACCTATAAAATACAGAATTGAAATTGACTAATATCATTATATCAGCAGGTCATAAAGTCATTATAACTTTTTTTCAATTATTCTGCACCTTAACAATTATTCCGAGAAATGCTTAGTCTCTTTAACATTGTCTAATTTTTTCCTGTACATTTTTAGTTTGAATACTTTTATCGAAATCAGCACAATAAGTAGGTCAACGAAACACAAAAATTCCATTCTTATTTGTCAAACACCACGTGGAAAAAAATTATCTCCTTTTTTTTCCAACAAACCAAGCCAAAATGTCCCATTACAATACCTCATAAATAAAACGTAACACACTTTATGGTCAAAACAAAATTGCAAGATTATTCGCCCATCCTTCTAAATACCATTTTTTCTTACATTTCAATAAAAAAACACCTTTTATCAATTCGTGCAATAGCTAAACGAGGAAATCCTGAAAGTCATTTAAAGGACTGTCTTTAGATTTTATGGGGGGAGACACATAACCCAACCCTTTAGCATGACATTAATGGTTTAATTCGCTTCTAATTTGTGTGTTTCTTTTTTTCCTTTACAGAATGTGTGCCAGCTCGTTATGTCTTGGCGGTGTTGGGTTCCATTGGTATGGCCATTGTTTATGGTCTGAAAGTAAATCTTAGTGTTGCCATGGTGGCTATGTTAAATCATACAGCGGTGGGACATGGTTCACATGGCGGTGGTGCTGGACAAACATTATCCAACTTGACCGAGCAGCAAAGTGATGTTGAAATTTGCTCACCACCTGGTGGAGCTGATGCCAATGCCACAGCAACAACTGCAGCGGTAATTATAAAAGAACCCCAATATTAAAAAAATATTATAATTAATTTTGTTTTTTTTTTTTAGGACGGTCCATTTGTATGGAGTGAACCCTTGCAGGGCACCCTTCTCAGCTGTTACTTCTGGGGTTATTTGGTCTCACAAATACCCGGTGCCCGAATTGCTGAAAATTTCTCCGCCAAATGGGTGATGTTGTTCTCGGTGGGCATTAATGTTGTGTGCACCCTGTTGACCCCCGTCTTAACGGAGCTTCATTATGCCGGTCTTATTGCTATGCGTGTCTTGGAGGGTGTTGGTGGTGGTGCCACTTTCCCCGCTATGCATTGTATGATTGCTGCCTGGGCTCCACCAAATGAACGTTCAGTCATGTCTACCATTATCTATGTGGGTACATCATTCGGTACTGCAATCTCTATTCTCTTGGCTGGTGTCCTCTCTGCCGGTTTGGGTTGGGAATCCGTTTTCTATGTTATGGGTGGCCTTAGCTGCGTTTGGATGCTGCTGTGGACTATTTTGGTGCAGGATAATCCCAATAAACAAAGATTCATTAGCCCCGAAGAAAGACAAATGATTACATCGTCATTGGGCAGTGATCAACAACATGGTGCCAAGGAAGAACATCCACCAGTGCCATGGAAAAAAGTATTTACCTCGGTGCCATTCTGGGCAATTTTGGTGGCTCATTGCTGTAACAACTGGGGCTGGTACATGTTCCTGATTGAAATTCCATTCTACATGAAACAGGTGTTGGCCTTCAATGTGTCCAGTAATGCTGTGGCCAGTGCTCTGCCCTATTTCCCCATGTTGATTTTCAGTATGATTTTGGGCAAATCCTTGGATAGTCTTAAGGCCAAGCGTAAGTGTTTATATTTTGTATAAAATTCCTAAAATATTAATAATTTCATTTAAATTAATTTACAGAAAAAATCAACACCACAATTGCCCGTAAAACTGCCACCAGCATCTGTACCATCATTCCTGGTATTTGCTTGTTGATCCTCTGCTATATTGGCTGTAAACACACTGCTGCTGTGGTGGTCATGACCGTGGGCATTGTTGCTATGGGTGGCATGTTCTCCGGCTTCCTTTCAAATCACATTGATATTGCTCCCAATTATGCTGGTACCTTGGTGGCTTTGACCAACACCGTGGCCACCTTGCCTGGTATTATTGTACCACTATTTGTGGGTTATATTACCAAGGGAAATGTAAGTCTAAAATACTACATCCACATTTAAAATAAAAAATAATTTAATTATTTATTTCCTAAATAGCAAAACATTGGAGCCTGGCGTATTATATTCTTTGTTACCATTGCCCTGTTCTCCATTGAATTTGTGATCTACACCATTTTCGGTTCGGGTGAAGAACAACCCTGGAATAAGACAGCACAAAAAACAAATGACCCAGAAAAGCCCGCCATCACCGATGAAAGTACACCATTGAATGGTGGAAAACCCACAAATGGTACAACAGCTTAAATGCATGTTGAGCCCACCAGGATGAAATGAAATTTGTTGATGTTATATTCTATCATGACAACATACATAAGTTACTCAGCTTAATTGTAAAAAAATCGAAAAACGAGATTCTTAAAGTATTTTATGGACAATTTATTTTTTATACTATCCCAACAAAATGCTGTTAACTAAAGTTAGGCCTAGTATACTACCTCCAATATTAATTTATATATATGTATATGTAATTATATTTACAACACAAAAGGAAAATAGATAAAAAAAAACCTGCCGCCTTCGTACTTAAAGGAAACAACACAAACAAAAACCAAATGAGTCTAATTTTAAATGTATGTACTTATTTTAAGTTCTATTAAATATAAATAAATGTAAAATAAACAAAAAACAAACAAAAATGTAACCATAAGAACTTTCTCGCAGTAATACAAGGTAGGGTGTATCGAGAAGCCTAGTCCTCTGGAATGTGCTACTGATCAGAATGGACTATAAATGAAAGGACCACTAAATAACAGGCGGTCGTGCTTTCTAACCTGAGATATGAAAATGCGTACTATAAGTGTGCGAAACGTACTAAATTTAGTGCAATTTAGTGCTGAAATAAAACCTGTTTGGTACTATGTATCAAATTACTAAATTTGGTACCGTCATTATTGGCTGAGCGAATAGATTGCAATTTTAAGGTCAAGTTTCAAACAATTGCACATAGAAAAGTGTGAAGTTTGATATGTATGGGTTCAGAAAATTGTAAAGACCTTCGATTAGGATTTTGAAAGACATAGCTTCTGTTAATTAAAAGATACTCTAATACAATATTTACCAGCAACCCAGCAAATTTATATTTGAGGGCGTGAATTATGTTGTCACAGAGAAAGCAAACATCCCTACATCCATATAACGCCCTTCTGGAGTGTACGAGGGCAGTCTGAAAGTTCTTAGACTAGCATAAAAAGCACGGCATAAACAGAAAAAAGTTATTAACACATGTTAAATTTTGTTTCGATCTGGCAACTCCTTCATATATAAACAAGCGGTCAAAAAAAGACATCCGCAATTTTTTACAATTTTTTATTTTTGTGTGATGTATTGAATAAAAAGCAATCAAAGTTTATTCTCTTGAGAAATTTAATTTTCCCGCCT
>NW_026880248.1:0-29534 GCF_032173495.1 Musca vetustissima
GGCCCTTGAAGAAATTTTCTTTAAAAAATCCACGCCTTAGGCCCTTGAAGAAATTTTCTTTAAAAAATCCACGCCTTATATTGGCCCTTGAAGAAATTTTCTTTAAAAAATCCACGCCTTATATTGGCCCTTGAAGAAATTTTCTTTAAAAAATCCACGCCTTATATTGGCCCTTGAAGAAATTTTCTTTAAAAAATCCACGCCTTATATTGGCCCTTGAAGAAATTTTCTTTAAAAAATCCACGCCTTATATTGGCCCTTGAAGAAATTTTCTTTAAAAAATCCACGCCTTATATTGGCCCTTGAAGAAATTTTCTTTAAAAAATCCACGCCTTATATTGGCCCTTGAAGAAATTTTCTTTAAAAAATCCACGCCTTATATTGGCCCTTGAAGAAATTTTCTTTAAAAAATCCACGCCTTATATTGGCCCTTGAAGAAATTTTCTTTAAAAAATCCACGCCTTATATTGGCCCTTGAAGAAATTTTCTTTAAAAAATCCACGCCTTATATTGGCCCTTGAAGAAATTTTCTTTAAAAAATCCACGCCTTATATTGGCCCTTGAAGAAATTTTCTTTAAAAAATCCACGCCTTATATTGGCCCTTGAAGAAATTTTCTTTAAAAAATCCACGCCTTATATTGGCCCTTGAAGAAATTTTCTTTAAAAAATCCACGCCTTATATTGGCCCTTGAAGAAATTTTCTTTAAAAAATCCACGCCTTATATTGGCCCTTGAAGAAATTTTCTTTAAAAAATCCACGCCTTATATTGGCCCTTGAAGAAATTTTCTTTAAAAAAATCCACGCCTTATATTGGCCCTTGAAGAAATATTCTTTAAAAAATCCACGCCTTATATTGGCCCTTGAAGAAATATTCTTTAAAAAATCTTCGCCTTATATTGGCCCTTGAAGAAATTTTCTTTGAAAAATCCACGCCTTATATTGGCCCTTGAAGAAATTTTCTTTAAAAAATCCACGCCTTATATTGGCCCTTGAAGAAATTTTCTTTAAAAAATCCACGCCTTATATTGGCCCTTGAAGAAATTTTCTTTAAAAAATCCACGCCTTATATTGGCCCTTGAAGAAATTTTCTTTAAAAAATCCACGCCTTATATTTGCCCTTGAAGAAATTTTCTTTAAACAACCCACGCCTTATATTGGCCCTTGAACAAATTTTCTTTAAAAAATCTTCGCCTTATATTGGCCCTTGAAGAAATTTTCTTTAAAAAATCCACGCCTTATATTGGCCCTTGAAGAAATTTTCTTTAAAAAATCCACGCCTTATATTGGCCCTTGAAGAAATTTTCTTTAAAAAATCCACGCCTTATATTGGCCCTTGAAGAAATTTTCTTTGAAAAATCCACGCCTTATATTGGCCCTTGAAGAAATTTTCTTTAAAAAATCCACGCCTTATATTGGCCCTTGAAGAAATTTTCTTTAAAAAATCCACGCCTTATATTGGCCCTTGAAGAAATTTTCTTTAAAAAATCCACGCCTTATATTGGCCCTTGAAGAAATTTTCTTTAAAAAATCCACGCCTTATATTGGCCCTTGAAGAAATTTTCTTTAAAAAATCCACGCCTTATATTGGCCCTTGAAGAAATTTTCTTTAAAAAATCCACGTCTTATATTGGCCCTTGAAGAAATTTTCTTTAAAAAATCCACGCCTTATATTGGCCCTTGAAGAAATCCACGCCTTATATTGGCCCTTGAAGAAATTTTCTTTAAAAAATCCACGCCTTATATTGGCCCTTGAAAAATCACATCCATATAACAGCACGGGTAGTATCATCATCTTGTAGAGTGTGATTTTGGTCTGTCAGGAGGTACCTTGTTTCTAAACTGCTTACTTAGACAATAGTAGCATCTGTTAGCCAACACTATCCTTCTCCGAATTTCAAAACTGATGTCATTAGTTTTATTTGTGGCGGTAACAAGGTATATAAAATCTTTAACTACCACGAATCTGTAGTTATCAAGTTCCACAGATGGTCCGAGCCTACTGGACGTCTTGCGCGTTGGTACCATAAGCTTGGTCTTCATGCCATTTACTGCCAGTTACACTTTGGCAGACTCCTTCTCAATTTGTTCAAAAGTGGCTGTTACCTCTCGCAATGTTCGACCCATTATATCGATGTCATCGGAGTAGGCGAGTACCATGTGCTGTTTGGTGTACATCTTTCAATTTCTGTGCACCTTTGCGTCTCGTTTGTTCTTTTCGAGCAGGATGTTAAGCAGATCACACAATAGTTGAGTTAATTCCTCTTGTCTCCTTTTTTGTGCACGGGACACAGGATGCTGAGGTTCCACTAATTGGCCATGCATTTCTCTACCCAAATTGTATTACTCTGACCTCATCTTTGCTAGGCGGTATACACTCTATACCGTATTATTGATTTTGGGGTATCCTCTTCACCGCTACTATTTGATACAAGAAGTGTTTCAAAATGCTCTATCCAGATCCTCAGCACGCTGTCTGTATCTGTCACCAGGTTTGCTTCTTCATGCCTGCACCAAAGTCTTTGGTGTTTTACTCGTTGGTAAAACTTCCGGACATCATTCTGACTCCTGTACATCTCGATTTGCTCACTCTAACGTTTTTCTTATTTATTCTGAAATTACGTTTCTCCCCTTCTCCCGATAATTGTCCCTTGAATTGCGTGTTGATACTGTCTGCAGGGTTGCCTTATACGCTACGTTTTTTACATCAGTCGCATTACGACACTCCTGATCGTACCATGGGTTTCTTGATGGTGGTCTTTGGTATTCAAGTGTGGCTTTTGCTGCAGTATGTAAATAGTGAGCAATTCTTTGACATTATGCTTCTATATTATTATCGGTACAAGGAGTGCTTTGGTCAGGCAAGTGGACAAGTTGATCGGAGTAGGCCTCTGCTATCTGTTGTGTTTGCAGCTTTTCGATGTCGAGTTCCCGTGTAGATCACACCTTTGTAGCTACGTAAAGACGAGTGTGAACCTGTTCTGCAACAAAATAATGGTCTGAACCGATATTCGCTCCTCGTATCGATAGAACGTCTTAAACACTGGATGAATGCTTTCCGTCTATCACAACATGATCAATTTGATTTTCAATTTTGGTTTTCTTTTTCGTTGCCTTTTCATGGTAAGATGGGTTTTCCGAGTGTGGGCAACTAACTCGAGCCAATCAGAACCGTTGCTTGGTATCTATCATCCCCTACGTCACCCACGCCTTATAGTAGCTCTTGAAGAAAGTATTCTTAAAGAAAAACACTCCTTGAAAAAGTTTTCTAGTTAAGCGTTTTGTTTTTCATTTTCTTATTACGTTGGGCGCCATTTATAAATGGGCGGTTCCTCTGTATACAGTTGTCTTAAAACAGGGTCTTTATACTTGAAATATCTTATACAAATGTTAACTAATGTTCCCCGCAAACTCCTCATTTTTTCTCAGTGTATTTAATTAGAAACTAAATACTTTCCCCAACATAGGTTATAAAACACAACAACAACACGAACAAAATAGACTCAATAAAACTTAATCAAGCATTACAATATGAATTTCTAACAAGTTAGCTAAATAAAAACATACATACACAACATTAGAACACAAATTCACACATGCACATAACGAAATCCCCCAATCGTTCGGTATTACCCCTAAAACGCCATTGACACCCACAAAAATGTACACAGCGGCAAAAATCTCATCACACAACAAAATATACCCATAACAAGTGAAAAGTCAACAATAACACATCCCCCAAAAGGCAAACATTGTAACACCCTCTCCCCTACCAAACCCGCCATCAAAAAAGCTATAAGGCAATTATGTCAGTTAACGAAGAAGGGTGATACGTTTACAGGGAGGTGTTGGAATGTTTAAGGGCAATGAAAGTAAACATATTTTAGATGTCATCTCTTTCGCACTATATTTGTATGGTTGGTTGTCTGTCTGTATGTCCGTCGCCCGTTAAACGTTATGGCTTCATCATCCGCACATCGTTAGCATTTTGATTAAGACGGGTGTTTGTTGCAGGAGGAGGAGTAGAGAGGTGGGGTTGCTGATAGATATTAGGAACATTAAAAACGGGGGGAAGTGATAAGACATGGCAGAGAGATAAAGAAGATTGAGATATACAACGACATAATAGGCATTGCTGTTTGTGTGCGTATGTGTGTTTTGTGGGGAGGGATTGTGTTGTCTAAACGTTTTTGATATTAGTCATGGCAATGAAAATCTATGAACTCCCAGTGAACGTGTCGTTTCTTGTCGTGCCGGGGGACGCCAGTTAAATTGGGGATGCTAAATAAATTTTTCTGGTAATTGTTGATGGGATTATGGAATTTATGACCTGTTCGCACTGATATTTATTTATGAGAGTGTGGCTGTGTGCGTGACGAATTGATTTATGTGTGGAAAATGGAATGGATATTTGAGATTTTAAGGGTATATATTTGATATGATAGAGGTTAAATGGATTATGCGATTATAAAAGATTAACAAATTTTTTAAAATTTACACTAACAGTTGGACCGATGTTTTTTTTATTATATGCATAGTTTACGCCAATTTCGATTTTCGACGACTTTTTGAAGGTGTATCAATCAGAGTGGAAAAGTGTTTCAAAAAAAAATTATAAACTAATCTAGAGTATAAATCGCAACATTAATTACACTGTAAAAGAAAAATGGAGGTCATAGTCGGGGAGATAGGTCCATATATTGCATTTGAGATATTGTTTGTATTTGTATACCCTACACAACTAAGTTGTCAGGGTGTTATAGATTTGTTTGGTCCCAAGAGTTTGTAACGCCGCGAAATATTGGTCCTCGACTAGCTGAGTCGATCTAGATATGTGCATCCGTCCGCCTGTCCATTATAATTTGTAAACACGATACAAGTCACAGCTATGGACCAGTCGTCACAAAATTTTGCATATAGGACGGGTTCTAGCCAAAGAAGATCCCTATTGCTTTTGGTAACGATCTGATGATATTTAGGGAAGGAAATGCACCACAATTATGACTCGATGAAGATCGAATGGAATGGACCAAGACTTTGTTTGAAAAATTGCAAAGTTTGCATTCTATGGCGTATGTATTTACTCTTGAAGGTCATATATTGGAGAAGTTGACAGTATACCCAAGAGCAGTGGTTAACCTTTGAACTGATACCAATAATATTGATGTTTGTACTAGGATGTGGCTGTTTTACTTGAATACTTACAGGTGTCTACGTATTCTGATATTGTTTAATAGTACCATTACCACCCTAGAATTGAGAAATGTAGCGCTGATGGCTACGAAATTTTGCGCGAAGTTCCGGTTATGGCCAAGGACGACCCATATAATTTTCGATGATTAGATTATACTATGTGGATGATGGACCAAACATTGTATTTTTGTCTTGTTTTTGTAGTCGCTCTAGACCCCACAATTATTAGCCGAACATCACAAATTTTCCATAGCCAGCAGTTTAATGGTCAATATTTAGCAGGTCGAAGCTTGTTTGTGTAAAATAACAAAATTAAATTTGAATTTGCTGTTGACCTCTAATCGGTCAAGAGATTACAAATATCGCGAAATATTACTCAGTCTCGGATTATAGATTCTTTGAAACTTGAAGCTCGGTGATAGTTCTGTATGTTATATGTCAATATCTGAACCGATTTCAGGGAAACTTTCCAGAGACTAATTTATATTACTTCAGTACGTTGTGTCAATCGGCCTAGCTATGGATCTTTTCACGAAGCTTAGCAACATCATTCTAGACTTAATTCAGTACCCTATACCAAAATTGGTGCAAATCGAAAGATATACCCAAGAGCAGTGGTTAACCTTTGAACTGATACCAATAATATTGATGTTTGTACTAGGATGTGGCTGTTTTACTTGAATACTTACAGGTGTCTACGTATTCTGATATTGTTTAATAGTACCATTACCACCCTAGAATTGAGAAATGTAGCGCTGATGGCTACGAAATTTTGCGCGAAGTTCCGGTTATGGCCAAGGACGACCCATATAATTTTCGATGATTAGATTATACTATGTGGATGATGGACCAAACATTGTATTTTTGTCTTGTTTTTGTAGTCGCTCTAGACCCCACAATTATTAGCCGAACATCACAAATTTTCCATAGCCAGCAGTTTAATGGTCAATATTTAGCAGGTCGAAGCTTGTTTGTGTAAAATAACAAAATTAAATTTGAATTTGCTGTTGACCTCTAATCGGTCAAGAGATTACAAATATCGCGAAATATTACTCAGTCTCGGATTATAGATTCTTAGAAACTTGAAGCTCGGTGATAGTTCTGTATGTTATATATCAATATCTGAACCGATTTCAGGGAAACTTTCCAGAGACTAATTTATATTACTTCAGTACTTTGTGTCAATCGGCCTAGATATGGACCTTTTCACAAAGCATAGCAACAATCTTTTGGACTTAATTCAGTACCCTATACCAAAATTGGTGCAAATCGAAAGATATATAGGGACTTTGGTGCATCAATTACATAAAATCGGACAAAAATATATATGGGGGGGATATATAAAAATCTGAGCCGATTTTCACGAAACTTAGCACACGTCATTCTAGACTTAATTCAGTACGCTATGACAAATTTCATGTAAATCGACTGGTTTTCAGATACTTTGGTGCACCAATTACCTAAAATCGGATATGGGAGCTATATCTAAATCTGAACCGATTTTCAAGAAACTTTGCACACATCATTATAGACTTAATTCAGTACGCCATGCCAAAATTCGTACAAATGAAAAGATTTCCAGGGACTTTGGTGCACCATTTACCTAAAATCGGGTGAAACTCTATATGGGATCTATATCTAAATCTGAACAGGTTTTCATGAAACTTATCACACGCAATTCAGTACGATATGACAAAATTCGTGTATATCAAAATATTTCAACGGACTTTAGTGGACTATTTACCTAAAATCGGACGAAGCTATAAATGGGAGCTATATCTAAATCAGAACCGATTTTCACGAAACTTTGCACATATTATTCTATACTTAAGTCATTACGCTGTGTCAAATTTCGTGCAAATCGAAATATATATAGGGACTTTGTTACACCATTTACCATAAATCGGACGAAAATATATATCGACGCCTCCGAACCATAGTATGCTAAGTCGACTTAGCATGTTTTAAAGTTCTTTACGTTTTTAGATACTACGGTCCTTAATTTATATTCCCTGAAATTTTGGTAATCATCGGCCAATCCAAACCAAAGTTATAAGCAAAAACGTACTTAGCATGGTACGTAAGATTTAAGAAACTTCCATACTTTGAGAGCTTCTACTGAAAAACTTACTTTTCAGACTTAGCATACTATTCTTCGGAGGCGTCGATATGGGAACTATATCTAAATCTGAACCAATTTCAATAGGGTTCGTCCTTGGGCCAAACAAATGAGCTGTTTACAATTTGGACAGACGGACGGACATGCATAAATCAACTCAGAAAGTGATTCTATGAATATTCTCAAAAGGAACCATAGGTCTATCTCGATTCCTTTTGTCTGTTACAAACTTATGCACAAAGACATAATACCCTGTACCACAGTATGGTGAAGGATATAAATATCAATATAGGTCAATGTTTTGATATAGCCCCCATATAAAAATCCCGTCCTATTTTGGGATTTTAAGAGTTTTACCACAATTTTCTAGAGAATTAGCTTTAATTTGGCATTCAGAAGATTTTCGATATTGGTCTATGTTTTCATGGTGGTAATGAAAAGGTGCCACCACATCTTCCGTATTTTCAAGGTTTCTGTGGTTTCTGTGGCGAAGTGACTATAATTTTTCTTTCTTGGAGCGTGAACAAAATATGTTTTGACATAGTTTCGAATTAAATATTGTGATACATTTTTGGAATTCTCACGATGTTGGCCGCAATAGACCCATGAGAAAAATAAATCGTATACGTGGGTATTTATACCCTTCACCACACTGTGGTACAGGGTATTATGTATTAGTGCATATGTTTGTAACAGGCAAAAGGAAACGAGATAGACACATTGTTCCTTTTGAGAATATGCATAGAATCACTTCCTGAGTCGATTTATGCATGTCATGTTGTAAACAAAGTACAGGTCGCATTTATTATCCGATTTGGATGAAATTTGGCACAGCTCATTTGTTTGGCCCAAGGACGAACCCTATTGAAATTGGGAAAAATCGGTACAGATTTAGATATAGCTCCCATATATAGTTTCGCCCGATTTCATGTAATTGGTGCACCAGAGTCCCTATATATCCTTCGATTTGCACGAAATTTGGCATAAGGTACTGAATTGAGCCTAGAGTGATTTCTGCTAAGTTTCGAGAAAATCGGTCCAGATTTAGATATAGCTCCCATATATAGTTTAGTCCGATTTCATGTAAATGGTGCACCAAAGTTCCTATATATCTTTCGATTTGCACGAATTTTGGAATATCGTACTGAATTGAGCCTAGAGTGATGTCTGCTAAGTTTCGAGAAAATCGGTCCAGGTTTAGATATAGCTCCCATATATAGTTTCGTTCGAATTCATGTAAATGGTGCCCCAAAGTCCCTAGATATCCTTTGATTTGCAGGAAATTTGGCATAACGTACTTAATTGAGCCTAGAGTGATGTCTGCCTTGTTTCGTGAAAATCGGTTCAGATTTAGATATAGCTCCCTTTTATTATAGATTGATTTTAAGTAATTGACGCACCAATGAACCAATAGGAACAAACCGTTCTGAAATTAGTATAACCTAACCTGTGACAAGTTTGTTTGAAATCGCTTAATATTTGGATATATATTTTCGCCCGATTTCAAGTAAATTGGGCATCAAACTCCTCATGTTAGTCAGATAGCCATCAAATGTTGCACAACGTACAAAATTGAGCATAGAATTACGTAGTTGCGTTTTCTAGAGGTACAGACATAGACCAACGGATGACCTATTTATATTTGTTTGAAGTCGATTTACATACTTTATGGATAGATCTAGGTAGATTCACATTTAGATAAATATCGCATATTTTATTTCATCCAATTTCATGTTAATAGTCCTGTTTAATATACCATAGTGGTGAAGGGTATTATATAGTCGGCCCCGTCCGACTTTACTACTTTCCTTACTGGTTCTTTCTTGGAGCGTGAACCAAAATGTTTTGACATAGTTTCGAATTAAATATTGTAATACATTTTTGGAATTCTCACGCTTTTTCCGCAATAGACCCATAGTAAAATGTTTCAGGCCTTGAACTCCATTTTATGTCCCTATTTAGCGTAAGGTAATCATATCGTTTCCTCTACTGCGTCCTTTTTATAATTGAGAAAAATAAATCGTATACGAGGGTATTTATACCCTTCACCACACTGTGGTACAGGGTATTATGTCTTTGTGCATATGTTTGTAACAGGCAAAAATAATCGAGATTCCTTTTGAGAATATGCATAGAATCACTTTCTGAGTCGATTTATGCATGTCCGTCTGTCCGTCCGTCTGTCCGTCCGTCCGGGTACCCCAAAATTTTCGGTATTTTGAGGTTCTTGAGCGCGTTTTTTAACTGAATTCGCTGAAATTTGGTACTTTGAGTTCTTATTGGGTAGCAAATCTCTCTACCAAAAATTATAAATAAAGGTCCATTTTTTCGGATAGCCCCCATATAAGATTACCCCCAATTTTCGGTATTTTGGGGGTTTTGATCGCATTTTCCGACCGAATTCGCTGAAATTTGGTACTTTGTGTTCTTATTGGGTAGCAAATCTCCCTACCAAAAACTATAAATAACGGTCCATTTTTCCGCATAGCCCCCATATAAGGGTACCCCCAAATTTTCGGTATTTTGAGGTTCTTGAGCGCGTTTTTTAACTGAATTCGCTGAAATTTTGTACATTGAGTTCTTATTGGGTAGCAAATCTCCCTACCAAAAATTATAAATAAAGGTCCATTTTTTCGGATAGCCCCCATATAAGATTACCCCCAATTTTCGGTATTTTGGGGGTTTTGATCGCATTTTTCGACCGAATTCACTGAAATTTGGTACTTTGTGTTCTTATTGGGTAGCAAATCTCCCTACCAAACATTATAAATAAAGGTCCATTTTTTCGGAAAGCCCCCATATTAGGGCACCCCCAATTTTCGGTATTTTCGGGTTTTTGGGCTCGTTTTATAACTAAATTCGCTGACATTTTGTACATTGGGTTCTTATTGGGTACCAAATTACTCCACTAAAAATTATAAATATAGGTCCAGTTTTTCTGGTAGTACACATATAACGGTACCCCAAAATTTTTGGTATTTTGGGGGTTCTGATCGGATTTTTCGACCAAATTGACTGTAATTTAGTACGTCGAGTTCTTATTAGGTAGCACATCTCTCCACTATAAATTATAAATATTGGTCAATTTTTTCTGGTAGCCCCCAGGTTTTGAGGTTCTTGAACCAAATTCTTTTTTCTGGTACAGGGTATTATGTTTTTGTGCATATGTTTGTAACATGCAAAAATAATCGAGATAGACCCATGGCTCCTTTTGAGAATATGCATAGAATCACTTTTTGAGTCGATTTAAGCACGAAATTTGGCACAGCGTAGCAAATTAGGTCTAGAATGATGTGTGTAAATTTGCCTGAAAATCGGTTCAGATTTATATATAGCTCCCACATATACTTTCGTCAGATTTAATGTAAATGGTGCATCAAAGTCCCTATATATCTTTCGATTTGCACGAAATTTAGCACAGCGTAACAAATTAGGTCTAGAATGATGTGTGTTAAGTTTCCTGAAATCGGTTCAGATTTAGATATAGCTTCTATATCTGACCAAATGAACAATTTAGTATCGGTTGCAGAATGACGTGTTTATGGTTCCAATTTCATTTTACTGGTCCTTTAAAAATGCGACTTCTGTTAGGATTCATCTGTTGAATATACTCAAAGTGGTGAAGGGTATCATATAGTCGGCCCCGTCCGACTTTACTACTTTCCTTACTGGTCTTATATTGCCTTAGTTCTTGACCCATTGTTTTTCATTATAAAACTATCAATAAATATTCTCAAATTAAAAATAGTAACTTCTTCCTTACCACCATCAGTCTTTTAACTTCCCAATTGACTTCTTCGCACACATCGTTTGATCATGCCGACCCTCAACAAAGTGATGATCACCGAATGAGTGAATAAGTGTCTGGCTAGTTAAGAAGAGCAAATAATCGAAAAAAGTAAACACAAACATGATCCGCTGACGAAGTTAGTAACCAAAAAATAACAAGCAAGTGCACAGTAGAAGACCATTGGGCTCAGCCCAGGGCGGTGTTATGCTTACAGAAGCGGCTTCTGTGGTAATAATGCCATTAGAAGACATCTAAATATACCTGTACGTCTGTCCACCCATCCATCCACCATTAACCATTAAATTATCTTCGGCAAATGAAATAATGAAATTAAACAAGATTGTTTTTAAATTTGAAAATTTGTTTGCATTTAGTATTTAAATATCTTCTCCCAAAATATCAAAATTTTCAAAACGTTAACGGTTGCCAGTTATTTGTTCAGTATCGAACCCCTTTTTGGGTAAAGGAGGGAAGCGTTAAAGAGCTAGCCAAGTCAGCATCTTGGTATTATAGTTGGTGGCGGTAGGCAATTATAACTTTGTCGCTAAATGCTTTTTGATTTTTTTCGATTTTCTGACAAATTGTTGAAGCGGTGGTTTGAGGTGTTTGGGTTACGCTTTTGTGCCACGAAGAAAAAGAAGCCGCCTTTTGTCTTGTTGTGGTGTTCGTGTGTGCGCGGGTTTGTTTTCGTAGACAAGGCTTTTTGTTTTTTAGTATCTTTTGTTTTCTACTGACCCACTGTTTACTTTTGTTAATTGGTAGCCAATAAACTTCAATGAGAAAAATGCGCTAAAATAATACCAACATATCTACATACAAACACACACTCACACACGCACACATAAAACAAATAGAATTTTCTACACATCAACGCTTTTAAAAGTAATATTCAATCAATCAAATAAATATCGACGCAGCGAAATGGAACGTTTAAGTAAACGAAGATTATAATTGGTTTTCGATTGTTGGCTGATGGCTCTGAGGGGATGGCTAAGAGGGGGAATTTTCTCATAGTGTGGAAAGGAATTAATTTGGGGAAGTACCCAAAAACTGCTTACTCCCACTAACAAATTGTATTCGGACGTGACCGACTGTTGCCCCATGCAATGCTGTTGTTGTTCTCCGGACTGATTTTTTGCTAAAAATTACCTCATCATAAATCCCACCTCATCAAAAAATAACCCCATCCCAATCCGACTCCGATCGTCTTTAATTAATTTCAATTGACTAAATTGATTTATTGACGTCTTGTTTACATTATCCAACTGCCGATGTTTGTTCGCATAACAACTTAACAAAGATGTGTTAACAAAATTTCATTTAGCCGTAGTTATTGTGTATTTACGTGGCCATCATCGGGTAACTATGTGAAACTATGTTATTAGGCGGCATTGTTTTATGTTGTCGATAGTAACATAACCGCTTTGTTAACAACATGCTAATTGTTTTAATCATTATGAACATGATTGTTTCGGCGATGGTTATATAAATTACATTGTGATTATTGAATCACCAGGGTGATGAACCATTCATGGGGAAATTCGTATCCCAATTATGCTGTGGAGGTATTATAATGTTGTGGGGTCAGGGTTTTTTGAAGTGGCTGTAATATCGCTTTTCAGGTTCTTGGTGGTTGAGAAATATATGTTCAGAAATTTTTCGGCAGAGCTCCATATTTTGACAGCAGGAAGGTACGCAATTTTTCAAATACAGTCGACGCTCGGTATAACTAATACTCATAATTTTGATCCACAAATAAAAAATAGAAAAAAAAACATTTCAAGTAAAATTGTTCGATCAGTTTTCTTGGATAACATATTCAGATTTGTAGAGTATAAAAGGAGGGTGTGAAAAGGGCAACCGTGTGCGTAGAACGATATCGACCGTCATAATAAACACAATAATAAAGTTGTGTTTGAAACCAAAAATGTCAGGCAATTATAAAGGAGGGCAGATCGTGTTTATAAATTATAATGAACAGACGGACGGACACACATGTCTGGATCGACTCAGATAGTCGAGATATGATACTTAATCGGTATACTTAAAGGTAGGTCTAGGACCAAACTCTTGGGCTCTCGGCGTTACAAACTCTTGGGGCTGCACAAAACTCTTGGGCTCTCGGCGTTACAAACTCTTGGGGCTGCACAAAGCTATAATACCCTGACACCAGGACCGGTTATATTACTTGAATTTTGTAGCCCTTGGGATGAAAATTCACTTTAACAAAAAAACACCGGAACTTAATGTTCGACCTTATATAGAAAACAGTGTATAGGAACATAATTTTTGTATAAAACTCTAGTAGTCAATTTTCACAATCCTCGCTAGATACCAATATTATATTATTAAAGAAATAATGCAGTGCAAGCTTGGTGCTAAGTCCGAACTGTATGGCGGATGAGCTAAAACTTACCAACCAAGCTCCCGAAGTTTCTGGTGAGTCACTGTAGATATGTGTGGCCTAGCGTTTTCCTGGTGGAACATTTTGGCCAAATCTGGCCGTTTCTGGTCAATTGTTATATTCAAACGGTCAATTTGTTGACGGTAGAGATCAGAATTTAACGTTTGACCGTATGGAAGCAACTCATAATAAATAATCCCCTTCCAGTCGCAACAAATGCATAGCAGAACCTTCCTGGCCGTTATTCCTGGTTTGGCTACCGTTTGAGGTGCTTCACCGCACAGGATTATCGTATGTGATCTATTTCTCATCTCCAGTCACCATACGTTTAAGAAATGGTTCTATTTCATTTCGTTTGGCCAAGGCTTCGCAGATGGAAATTCGATCCATCGTATTTATACCCTTCACCACACTGTGGTACATGGTATTATGTTCGGATCTTAATCCATGGTTCCTTTTGAGAATATGCATAGAATCACTTTTTAAGCCGATTTAAGCATGACCGTCCGTCCGTCTGTCTGTCTGTCAGGTATTTTTGTGAGCTAAGTACAGGTCGCATTTATGATCCGAATTGGATGAAATTTGGCATAGCTCATTTGTTTGGCCCAAGGACAAACCCTATTGAAATTGGGAAAAATCGGTTCAGATTTAGATATAGCTCCCATATATATTTTCGTCCGATTTAATGTAAATGGTGTACCAATGTCCCTATATATCTTTCGATTTGGACGAAATTTGGTATAACGTACTCAATTGGACCTAGAGTGATGTCTGCCAAATTTCGTGAAAATCGGTCCAGATTTAGATATAGCTCCCATATATAGTTTCGTCCGATTTACTGTAAATGGTGTACCAAAGTCCCTATATATCTTTCGATTTGCACGAAATTTCGTATAACGTACTGAATTGGGCCTAGAGTGATGTCTGCCAAATTTCGTGAAAATCGGTCAAGATTTAGATATTAGCTCCCATATATAGTTTCGTCCGATTTCATGTAAATGGTGCACCAAAATCCCTATATATCTTTCGATTTACACGAAATTTGGCACAACGTACTGAATTGAGCCTAGAGTTATGTCTGCCAAGTTTCGTAAAAATCGGTCCAGATTTAGATATAGCTCCCATATATAGTTTCGTCCGATTTCATGTAAATGGTGCACCAAAGTCCAAAGATATAGCTCCCATATATAGTTTCGTCCGATTTCATTTAAGGGGATCCCCCCCCCCCCCATTCACGGTGTCAAAATTTTTTTTTGATTTAATTAGAATCTACACTAATTCAAGAATGTCCCTACAAAATTTCAAGTGAAAATCTCAAGAACTCTTGAAGATATAGCCGATTTATTGTGTCAGATCAAGTGACGGCTAAAGAGTTTCTCAAACTTTAAACGTGTTTTTCTCTTTTGCGAATGGCGGGCACGATAACTCAAAAACTAATAACCCATTCGATTCCAAATTTTTACACGTTTCTCTATGAGTGTATAGCTATCGTATGAACTAGGATAAAAATAGTTTTTCAAAGGTCCGCCATTTTGTTAATTGTTGTGCGAAGTCAATAATCCTAGTTCATATGAGAGCCAGATATGTACTCTTTCTAACACCGTTGGAATTTTCGGATTCCGATGTTCCAGTGAGGAGTTATCATGCCTGCCATCGAAAATAAGGATTTTTCTTTGAACACAAAAAAACAACAACAAAAAATGTTGGTAAATTATTTTTCTTCCTTTTTAAATCTTCAAATATATATGTGCAAACTTACAAATCTTAACAAGCATTGGTATTCATTTACCAGCCCATTTCAAATCTTAAAAATAAAAAATTGAGAATGGGGGGGTTCCCTTAAATGGTGCACCAAAGTCCCATATATCTTTCGATTGGCACGAAATTTGGCATAACATACTGAATTGATGCTGGAATGATGTGTGCTGAGTTTCGTGAAAATCGATTCAGATTATGATATATATATTTTCGTCCGATTTAATAATAACGTAGTTGGGTTTTCTAGAAGTACAGACCTAGCCCAACGGATGACCTTTTGATATTTGTTTGAAGTCGATTTACATACTTTTGCATTTATGGATAGATCTAGTTCGTTTCACATGTAGATAAATATCACATATTTTATTTCATACAATTTCATGATAATAGTCCTGTTTAATATACTCATAGTGGTGAAGGGTATCATATAGTCGGCCCCGACCGACTTTACTACTTTCCTTACTGGTTTTTTTTCTGTTAATTGGTGTGGCACCCAAACATCGAGCTTCTTTTTGAATCCAGCTTTGTGTAAATGGTTTAAAACAGTTATATGGTCGATTTTTAGCTCCTGGGCGATGTTACGACTGCTAACATGCCGGTCATCTTCGATCATTTCTTTTTGGATTTCTTTTTCCCCAACCAAATATAATTGTTTGGATTTTCGTGATAGGCATCTACATTACGGAAAAAACATCGGCCTCTGTAAAATCTTCGACAGTTACTAATTAATTTCACTTTTTAAAAGCTCACATTTTTTCCCAGCTAAATTACAAAATCATGAACTAAATTACAAATTCTCATTGCTAGTGGGAACCACAAACTGGAATAAGTGAATTTTTTTCTGATTAGCACCTTCTATTTAGCATATGTCGAAAATCGGAAACTATGTTATTTGGATGTTTTAGGTCATTTTGTGGTTGAGATAGTTTTTGACTAATTGCAGAATTTTCAAAGCATTCACAACAAACACATCTTCATTGGCAAAATGGAAATAAAGGGACATCAAATATTTTCAATTTCTTTTTGTTTTAATTTATATCCTCTGAAAATGTTATTCGCATACGCACACAGTATGAAATCGTATTGGAATTGGGGGATTAACTATTGTTTTAAATCTCTTGATTTTTCTGCACTTTGTAATCTTTTTGATCTGAAATGTTCGTGGTATTGTCTTGATGGTACCGCCAGACAGTGGTTAGGAAGACTATTAGGTATTACTATTATGGTCACTATCACGATTGTACCCAAGACAATTGCCAGGAGGACCCAGTCTTATCCCGGATAATCTCGGCCAATCGGTATTTGAATATTATTTATAATGCTGCTCATGCAAGTGTCCCTGTCCCTGTTTATAAACTCATTCCCTGCGTACTCACACACTTGTAATTTTTTGCGAATTTTCGACCTTTGCCTATTTGAAAATTCTACCTCCCCAACCACTGTTTCCTCCCTAGCAAAGCCACAAGAAACCGCCACAACGAATAACTTCATGTATGTTGATCTTTTTCACTGATCTTGCTAATGATTTGTTGAATTTGCTCATATGACTCTCTTTTACGCGCCCTGCTTGAACCCGGTTGTCCAAAACTCACGCACACACACACACACTCACTCCCCAATGCACAACGGTACGGCTGGCCATCAGCTTACAAAAGAGCCGCCAAAATACGCATATGCCGCGATTGGCGATTTTAGATCTTCTTATTGTTCACAGCAGACATACGTTTTCGGTTTTCTGTTGATAAGAATCTTTCGAAGATGCGTTGAATTTTGGTAAATTTAGGTTTTATTGAACACATTTCATTTTTGCAAATTCAACACCATGGTTAGCCAGAATATATAATAGGACTATTTGGCGGTTTTTTGCAATATGGCCAAACTGAATATTTTCACATATTGAGATTTTTGTGGATTTTGGACGACTGTTTTGTTGTTGTGGCATTGTGATTTGTCGATTCATAAATCTTTAATATTAACGCATGTTTAATATTTGTTAATCCCAGTTGTTGATGATGTTTCAAATCGGTTGGTGCTTTTGGTGCGCTATACTCGGTTGCAAGGTTTATGAAATGAACGAAATGTATGTCCTTGATATGCTCTATAAAATAGAAATTCAAACTAAGAGCCAGCAAAATTCAATACCTTCCATCTGCTTCCTAAACAAATGAATATTTCATGATATCGTTTACACTTTACTGAGGGACATTATTCCTTCCAAGATGCTCACAAATAGAGTGATTTGCGGTAAGAATATTTTCTACCTAGTGAGAACCAAATTACAAGTGAAAAAGTCGTTAAATTCGGTCGGGCCGAACTTAGGATACCCTCCACCATAGGTATGCTGACTAAAAAGTGGACCTATACAGATAATTCTACAAACCGATTTATGTACACTAAAAACAAATTTCAGCAGTTCTTAATGGGGATTTTTCCAAAAATTTGTAAACCCCAAAACATGGACTGATACTGATAACGCATCCTCACACTACTGCAATTTAGAGTGCAATGTTATATGAGGCTATACCTGATTACATAGTGTAGGAATTTTCGAATATTTGAGGTTATCAATTTATAAGGGCTATGTCTAATTAAAGACCGAAATATGTTTGTCAATTTCGAACCCTATATTTTAGTTTTGTATCTCAATTCATTCCTCCAGGAGGTATCAATATATGTGGGAGAAATGCTGGCCGATGTATTTCATTATCGTCAGGTTCGAGTTTGTTATCCCGATATCCTTAGATTCAATGATTAAAACAGATGGCTAAATCGGCTAAGAATTCCATACTTTGTAGGGTAAAGACTGACTATTTCGAGTAACGACTACCTCATATAACATGGTAGAATACGCCTACATGGGACAACCCCAACACAAGGATCAAATCAGCTAACTATCCGTACTGTTATATGGTGGGTACCAGAAAAAGTGGACCGATATTTATAATGTTTAGAGGAGATATAGAAATGTGCTTAAAAGCTTCAAAATATCGAATATTGGGGGTAACGTTATACGTGGGTCAATATTAAAACATGAACCAGTGAACCCAGTGAGAACTCAAAATACCAAAGTTGATGGATAGCGCCAAAGTGGGCCGATATATCGTAATTTTAACACCGGATGCAAATTTGAGAAAATCACAGACATATTCATTGACATTAAAATATTATGTGCATGTTGAGCTGGGGCATCTTTATCCATTCTCACAACATGATCTAGGCAACGTAGTCGCTGCAGTTCGATACGTCTGACTATGTCGATGTCCGAGGAAAGATGGTACAACTCATGGTTCATTCGACGAGGATATTCACCGTCGACGCAGATGGGCCAATAGATATTCCGGGAAATTTTTATCTTAAACATTCCAAGAGCTTCCTCATCTGCTGGCGCCAGTACCCAAGCTTCAGATCCATATAACCGCACGGTACCAAGTTATATAAAATCGTTGACTACCTCGAAACTATAGTTCTCAAGTTCCACAGTTGGTCCGAGTCTACTGAACGTCTTGCGTGTTGATATCATCAGCTTGGTCTTCTCATACTGGAAGACTCCTTTTATGTATGGTATGGTCCTACAATGTCGTTGACCATTGACTTCAGTCGTTCACACAGCACGCTAGATAACACGTTATATGCGATGGAAGGAGACTTATTCCTCCATAGTTGACACATATCTCATATCTCCTTTTTTGGGCACGGGACGCAGGATACTGAAGTTCTAATCACTGGACATGCATTCCTCTAGCCAATTGTACTAAATTGTACTAATCAACAGTCTCATGACTGCTGGTCAGGAGCATGCATAATTCGGCTGGCAACTCATCGACACCTGCTGGTTTATTATTCTTCAGCCGATTGATTGCTATTCTGACCTCATCATGGCTAGGTGGTATACAATCTATAGCCTCATCTCTTGTTGGATCTTGGGTATCTTCTACGCCGCCACTATTTGATACCAGAAGCTTTTCAAAATGCTCCTTCCATATCCTCAACACTCTGTATGTATCTGAGACCAGGTTTCCTTCTTCATTTCTACAGGATGTTGAGCCTGCACCCAGGCTTTCGGTTTGGTGATTTACTCATTGGTAAAATTTCCGAACTTCGTTCTGACTTCTGTACATCTCGATTTGCTCCGGCTTACATTTTTCTTTTTCTTTCTTCTTTTAACTGAAAATGCGTTTCTCCTCTCCTTTTCTTGCAGCTGTCTGCAGGGCAGCCCTATACATTGTGTCTTTCACATTACGACACTCCTGATCGTACCACGGGATTTCTTGATGGTGGTCTTTGGTATTCAAGTGTGGTTTTTGCTGCAGTATGTAAGGAGTGGGCAATTCTTTCCCATTGTGCTTCTATATTATTATCGGGACAATGAGTGCTTTCGTCAAGCAGGTCGGTACGTTGAGCGGAGTAGGCTTCTGTAACCTAATGTGTTTGCAGCTTTTCGACGTCGAGTTTCCGTGTTACATTAGATCGGACCTTTGCTGCTACATTAAGACGAGTGCGAACCTTGACTGGTCCGAATCGAAATTCACTCCTCGGATCGATCGAACGTTTAAAACAATGGACGAATGCCTTCCGTCTATCACAACATGATCGATTTGATTTCTCGTTGCTGGATCAGGAGAAATCCAGGTGGCCTTGTGTATATCGAGATGCTTGACTCTGGTGCTACTAACTACCATATTTTTTGCTGCCGCGAAGTCAATCAACCCCATGCCGTTGTCGGATGTTTCTTCATGGAGACTGATTTTTCTCCTAGCAGAATTTTAATGGCATGGCCAGGGCAGCGGTCATATGCTGTTTCTAGGCGCTCGTAAAATATGTCTTTGGTCTGTTCATCTTTGTCTACGGACGTAGCATGAGCGCAAATAAAACTGATGTAGAACGACTTCGCTTTTATACGGGTTATAACAATTTGCTGAATATGGAGACGAGGTCTTTTATTCTCCTGTTATAAATCCACAGCCGAATTCATGTCTCGTTTCCTGGCAGCTGTAATACACTACATAATTGTCTTATTTACTTACGCCTGTCCCTTTCCATCGCATTTCCTGCGAGGCAATAATATCGGCTTTGTACTTCTTGAGTACATCCGCCAAAGCGAAAACTTTGCCTATTCTGTACAACGTGTGCACATTCCAAGTGCAGATTCGCAGATCGTGGCCCTTTATACGTTTGCGGGAGTCGTTAACATTAGGGGGGTTTAGTTTAGTTTAGTTTTCTTTTTTTTTTTTTTGATTTTTCATAGTGGGAGGGCTTTCCCGAGCGTGGGCAACTAACCCGACTCGTATTGGTGAACTCGCGGCACATATCAGCTCACTATTTCAACGGATGATGGAAATAGTTACCCCAGGTGACACCACGGGGAGGTCACTGTCCACAATTGAGATAACAGAGGGACCAATATAAGCCTGGGCTTTACCATGTTGAAACCAATCAACGCCGTTGTTTGGTATCTATCATCCCCTGCACCACCCGAGACTTAACCCCATTTTTTTTGCGGACACGTGATACAGCCCTTTAAAAGTCACCAGACCAAAGTCTATGTAGTCTGGTAAGAGAGCTCGCAGTCGACCAACACCTACACTATTTCTGTTATCTCCTTCTCAAATTTAGATTAGGATAATGATGAGCCTTCTGGTTTGGAGAGATTTTATATTTGTTGTTATTGCCGCATTTCGAATGGGGGGATAAGAAAATATTTATTTCATCATTATAATCGCTTATAAAGTTATGTTGTCATTTATTTCAATTCACCTTTTTGGCTGACCTCAAGTTTTTGGTTATTGAATTTGTATTTAAAGATATTCAATAGAATTTAGTTGAACCGCTGCCAATGGTAAAACATCGACGACGATGATGATGGCCAGTGAAAATATTCAGTGGCGGCATTTACTTTTTAGTTGAAAACAAAAATCACCACATGATTCCCTGCAACGTCTGTCTCCAGACCATGATCTTCAGCGTGATGGGCATGGAGTTTTCTCTGGCTGGCTGCTAGGGTCTGGTCATTGTTTTGCCGCCAAGAACAAACAACAACAACACAATTTAGCTGAAGCTCATCTGGAAGAGATTCGTCCACCCGCTGTTTAACAACAATGTTGTTAACAACGGGGAAAATATGATTTTTTTGTTTCTGGTTTATATAAATATTGAAATATTTAAAAAATAATTTCGAGCATTAACAATAAATTTGTTTTTATTTTTTCTAATAACTAAAATAAATTCCAAACCTACACTATTTTTCGTTTCAGTCTTCTCCTTGTAGCTCTCCCGCCACTGTGGTGGAGCCTCATTAACCAACAAACTGTGACCGACAACAATTTGTGTCAACCACTATGGTGTCCCCAGTTTTTTTTTTCTCTTTTTGTTGCTTGTTTTTGTTTTTCCTGGTGTCTACGCCTGCGTCTAGTTACTGTCACATTTACGTTTGCCGCCATGGCTTTCGGACATTAATCAATACTTTGAAAATTGAATGAAAATTATTCGAACGTCAGTGGAGCCAAACAGGTTCTGCATAGATTGCTTCGAATTACCTCCCCAAATGGCTAAATGGTTCATAAGCTTTGCTGACTGCCTGCCAAGCCTGCCAACCTACTCGATTTCTCGCCGTAGTCATTTTATTGATAAATTATAATTTATCGCCAGTGCACCGTGAGTGCAACATGAGGCATAAATGCTATGACAAAAATCATTACGATTGGCGCTTGTTTTGTCAAAAAGATATCAAAACATGCAAATCACATGGTTAGGAGTGGTATGAGGAGGGGGATATACATACTAGAAACTGGAAATTGCATCGATTAAACCACTTAAAGACTACATAAAGAATTGAATTTATTTTCCTGAAAAGGAATTACATTTTTTGAGATCAGAATTTTTCTCTATTACAAATTATTTTGGGTTCAACTATAGCAATCATGGAACAAAAACTTAAGTTATTAAAAATCATTTTTATCAAAATTTCCAGAAATTAGTTTAAAAAGTATAAAATCGCTGGGCCTTTCATCGATACTAGAAGCCTTTTATCGACGACAGGAAACTTTATGGACATTCTCTCGACAATAAATACAAGCATCTTTGGGCCTTATATCGGCGATGGAAGCATCTATGGACGATTATGGCCTTTATGGACGTTTTATCCACGATAGAAGACTTTATGGACCTTATATTTATTTTATCGACGATAGATGCATCTATGGGCAAAATAAACTACCTAGGTAACACTATTAACGATAGAAGCCTCTATGGATCTTCTATCGATGATAGAAGTCTTTATGGGCCATCCACCTACGATAGAAGACTTTGTGGGGCTAATATAGACTATGGAAGTCTTTATAGTCCATTTATAGCCGATAGAAGCCCCTATGGATCTTCTATCGATGATAGAAGGCTTTATGGGTCATTTACCCACGATAAAAGACTTTGTTGGGCTAATATAGACGATATAAGTTCTTATGGACCATTTATCGCCGGCGATGGCAGCCTTCATGGACCTTCTGAGGGTCTTATGCGCCTATGTGCCTACGGTTTGCTGTTAGAGTACCTATAGTATTCGAAAGGAGCCTTGTTGGATGCCTCGATTAGTATCAGGTTTAGGTACCGAAAAAACGAAAAAGAAAACCAAACCCCCCTAATATTGATGACCCTCGCAAAGGTATAAAGGACCATGAACTGCCACGTTGTACAGAACAGGCGCAGTTTTCGATTTGGTGGATGTACTCAAGAATTACAAAGCCGATATTTTTGAGAAATGCGAAAGAAAGGGACAGGCGTAGGTAAATCAAATGATTACATACTAGGGTGGCCAAATTTGTTGTCGATTATATCCAGCCCCTAGAATGATTCCATGGACAATTCTAAGCAACTTTGTTGAAGGAACCATAGGCCTATCTCGAAGCTGCAAACACAACAGATAACAGATGCCTACTCCGCTCAACTTAACCATTTCCTTGTATCAGCCAAGGTTCGCACTCGCCTTAATGCAGCAGCAAAGGTGCGATATAATGCAAAACGGAAAGCACAATGGCAAACAGTTGCCCACTTCCTACAAACTGCTGCAAAAACAACACTTGGGTTCCAAAGACCACTATCACGAAACCCATGGTACGAGCAGGAGTGCCGTAATGCTAATGATGTGAAAAACGCAACGTATAGGGCAACCCAACTAGTAAAACACCAATCCGAAGGCTTTGGTACAGAGATGAAGAAGGAAACCTGGTGACAGATACAGACTGTGGAGGATCAGGAAGGAAAAATGTGCAAAGCTTCTGGTATCAAATAGTAACGGTGAAGAATATACCCCAGAGCCGGTCTAGATTGTATACCACCAAGTCAAGGTGAGGTCAGAATAGCAATCAATCGCCTGAAGAATAATAAAGCACCAGGCAGATTGGTTACCATCCGAACCATTTAAGACTGGTGGTCAGATGCCGGTCAGGAGCATGCACCATCTAATTAGTACAATTTGGCTGGAGGAATGCATGCATGTCCAATGATTGGAACCTCAGCATCCGATATGTGTCAGACAAGACGATATGTGCCAACTGTAAAGGAATTAGTCCCTCCCCATCGTATATAAAGTGCTATCCAGCGTGCTGTGTGAACTAAAGCCAATGGTCTAATGCAGCTTCAGACCTGGCAAATCTACCATAGACCAGGTTTTCACACCGCGCAAAATAGTGGAAAAGACCCACGAAAAACACATCGACACATTCAACCCCTTCGTCGTCTGGGCCTCTCGGACCCCCTCAATACCAAACGAGGATTCAGACAAGCTGACAGCCTATCGTTTAACTTTTTTAACATCCTGCTGGAAAAAGTCATACGAGATGCTAAAGGTAAACAGAAGTGGCACACTGTACACCGAACAGTATACCCTACTCTCCTACGCCGATGACATCGACATAATGGGTCGAATATTGCGAGCAGTAGCAGCCACCTTTGAACAAATTGAGAAGGAGTAAAAGTGGGTCTGGCAATAAATGGCGTGAATATCAAGCTGATGGTATCAAGGCGCAAGACGTCCAGTAGATTGGTACCAACTGTGGAACTTGATATCAGTTTTGAGATTCGGAGAGGGATAGTGTTGGCCAACAGATGCTATTATGATATTAGTAAGCAATTTAGAAACAAGGCCGCCTATCTCCAGATCAAACTCACTCTCTACAAAACACTGATACTACCCGTGCTGTTGTATGGATCTGAAGCATATGTACGACGCCAGGAAAGTTAGCCTAGCACAAAAAGCGGGGTATATATATATATATATATAGATCATGCTATTACGACATTATAATAACGACGCAGTATAATTTTGTTTTGTTCGAGTAATATAAATTTCATTAATTCAGACCGATGTATATTTATTTCATATTTAATATAAAACAAATCGCATTTCCGCTTCTCAAAATCCATCATATCCATTCGTATCCGCTAAGGAACAGCAACATATTTTCGACACAAAGTTCAATTGATTGCGATTTTGCAGACATCATCGTTTTGTTTTCTTTGCACCAAATTGACATCTTCCGATGTAATTCGAATGTCTTAATAAATTCTCAACTTGGAACATTTACATGAATTCGTACATAGTGAAGACAGTAAATGGCAACAAATACAACTACAACTACAACAACCATAACATAGACTACAAACCAAATAAAAACAACAAAACGAAATACTACAAAAAAATTAAAATCAATATTTGTCTTATGGGGCCTCCAAAAGTACCTACACCTCAGCACTCAAGTCAACGCTCAGACGTTATGAGCGTTTTTTTGCGGCGGCTACAGCATTCCCACCTCATTGTACGAATGAGATTTAACCTTATCCTCCTCCTGCTGGGCGATTACTTTGACTATGGGTTCGGTTGAAGTTATACTCCACACTCCGTCCTTGTTTGCATGGCGGGGGGATGTATGAGCGACCAAATAGTCCGACGTCCATTCGTTCGTTGGTCCATCTATTCATTCATCCGACAGACACACAGACAGGGGTTTTCTTTACATTGAACGTTCGTCTTGTTGCGGCATTTCATCTTTTGCCGCCAAAACGTTACGTTTTCTCTAAATTGAATCGTTTACAAATTTTGTTACTCGTTGTACATAACGATTGTTGCAACAATAAAAACAACAACTACAACCTCAGCATCGCCATCATCAAGAGTACTCAATAACAAATGAAACAGCAACAACAACAACAAAACATAAAATAGTGTTTTATATCGCTACGTCATAAGCTGTAGGGTATATTGATTTTGTTACATCGTTTGCAATAACTTTAAATATTCGGAGGAGTCCCCATATAATATTATGCATGACACTTTAAGAATTATTTCTATAGATAAATGTAATCTGAGGAATTTCTTTCTGTAGAAAACAGTATGATCAGGTACCTGAAGGGGTTTTTTTCTATAAAAAAGGGCTCTTGAAGGCCTGAGGAATTTTATTATATAGGAATAAATATCCTCAGGGACCTTCATATTTCTTTCTATAAAAAAGGTGTTTCAAAAACCTGTGGATTTTTATATAAAAATCTTCCTTAATTTAAGTCTGATTTTTTTATAGTACGGTTTGATTCTCACGCCTTAAACCTTTCTCTCCTCTGCGTCTTAACTCCAATATCCGACAGCGACACACCTTTCTTCAACGGAGGCTTCTCTCCCATTAACTTTGTAAATTTTCGGCGTTTACCCAATTCCGTATTTGCAGCCATATCGCTGCCATCCGTTACAAATGCCTGATTTTTGCGAAAAAATTTCATCTGTAGAGGACTTTACTGCTGCGGGCGTGTTCGGCAACATGACTTGCTATGATACTTTCTGTGGCCAATTTAGATGGAATATAATTATGGCGTGGTGGTCTCATTGGATTTCTCGGGACATCTTGTAAAATTTTCGACACCATATTAGAATTGAAGAATTTTTAGCATTATTTATGGATCATTAATCACAGTTATAGAGAAATTAAATATATGAATATATGAATTGAATCAGCCTATTGGTTCCTTGGTGCGTCAATTACTGAAAATCAATCTATAATAAAAGGGAGCTATATCTAAATCTGGACCGATTTTCACGAAAAAAGCCGACATCACTCTAGGCTCAATTCAGTACGTTATGGCAAATTTCGTGCAAATCGAAAGGTATATAGCGACTTTGGTACACCATTTACATGAAATCGGACGAAACTGTATATGGGTGCTATATAGAAATCTGGACCGATTTTCTCGAAACTTGGCAGACATCACTCTAGGCTCATTTCAGTACGTTATGCCAAATCTCTTGCAAATCGAAGGATATATAGGGACTTTGGTGCACCATTTACATGAAATCGGACGAAACTGTATATGGGAGCTATATAGAAATCTGGGCCGATTTTCTCGAAACTTGGCAGACATCACTCTAGGCTCAATTCAGTACGTTATGCCAAATTTTGTGCAAATCGAAAGATATATAGGGACTTTGGGGCACCATTTACATGAAATCGGACAAACCTATATATGGGAGCTATATCTAAATCTGGGCCGATTTTCTCGAAACTTGGCAGATATCACTCTAGGCTTAATTCAGTAGGTTATGCCAAATTTCGTGCAAATCGAAAGTTATATACGGACTTTGGGCACCATCTACATTAAATCGGACGAAACTATATATGTGAGCTATATGTAAATCAGGACCGATTCTCACGAAACTTGGCAGACATCACTCTAGCCCCAATTCAGGACATTCTACCGAATTTCGTGCAAATCGAAAGATAAATAGGGACTTTGGTACACCATTTACCGTGAATCGGACGAAAATATATATGGGAGCTATATCGAAATCTGAACCGATTTTTTCCCTACTTCAATAGGGTTCGTCCGTGGGCCAAACAAATGAGCTGTGCCATATTTCATCCAAATCGGATCATAAATGCGACCTGTACTTTGCTCACAAAAATACATGGACAGACAGACAGACGGACGGTCATGCTTAAATCGACTTAAAAAGTGATTCTATGCATATTCTCAAAATGAACCATGGGTCTATCTCGTTTCCTTTTGCATGTTACAAACATATGCACAAAGACATAATACCCTGTACCACAGTGTGGTGAAGGGTATAAAAAGTAAAGTGATTGACTTACTGAATCAACGATTCATCAACGCTAGACGAAAGCTAGAATCTTGAAATTATAGGTGAGGGTTACTCTTAATCCAAAGGTGTCAGATAAGGCTGGGTTTTAGGAAAATCGTACTAGAACAGCACGAAAAGTACTGAATACGGTACAGTTTGTAATTGGCGAACCGGTTGAGCTAGAACTCTGACATTTGGATTGAGGTTTATTAATGGAGTATAGGATAGATGTACCAAAGTGTTTTTGGACGTTCGAACTAAATTTGTTACAATTTCGTAGCATTTGAATGCTAAAAACTTGAAATTTGGAATGCGAATCAAGGTTGAGAAGTAGCGTCAATATAAGGCGGTGGTTTTGAAAGCGTGCACTAAATTTGTTACTATTTGAATTTAGATAAACGGATGGAACTGGAATTCTGAAAATGACGTCGTAGTGTACGATTGGGATATGTGCTATTGGGTACTAAAACGTACTATAATTGGTACAATTAATTGGATCCTGACATGTGGAGTTATGGCTATTGCTGTGTGGTAGATATGAACTATTTAGGAAGTTTTGGAAATTTCTACAAATTTGAACTAAATTTGGTACAATTTAAATTTTGAGTGAACCAATATAGGAAGTTTTGGAAATTTGTACTAAATGATACCAAATGTGAATTTCGGTGAACCAATTCCTGAAATTTGGAGTTAGGGTCACCATTGGGATATGTAGAAAGTTTTGGAAATGAGTACTTATGTGTACAAATGGTACCAAAATTTGTACTCAATGATACCAAATGTGAATTTCGGTATACCAATTCCTGAAATTTGGAGTTAGGGTCACTGTTGGGGCGTAGGGTTGGGATATGTAGAAAGTTTTGGAAATTAGTACTAATGTCTACAAAATGGTACCAAATGTGAACTTGGGTGAACCGATAGAGCTGGAACGCTGAATTTGGATATAAGGTTACTGTTGGAGTGTAGCATTGGGGTATGGATGTAGTTTTGGAAATTCATACTTATGGGTACTAAATTGTACAAAATTTTGTATAATTTTAATTTTAGGATAACTGATAGAGCTAGGATCATTGTTGGGTTGTAGGATTGTGGTATGCAGGAAGTTTTAGAAACTTATACTAAATGGTACCAAATTTTGATTTGGTTGAACCAATACAGCGGGAATCTTTAAATTTGATGTTATGATCGCTGTTGGGGTATAGAACGTTTTGAACATTTGTACTAATGGGTGTTGGATTAGGGTATGTAGGAAGTTTTGGCAATGTCTAACTACGGCGTACTAAATTTGGTACAATTTGGATTTAGAGCGAACAAATATAGCTTGAATCCTGACAATGGGTAATAAGATTTCCATTGGATTGCATGATGTAGAAATTCGTACTTATGATTGTAAAAGTATGTAGTTATGGACATTTATATTTTTTGTGTGTACTAACTGGTACTAAAGACTACAAAGGGTGATAAATGCTACCAAATTTATAAAACTAGATTTCTGTTGCGGTTATAATTGGTGTGTGAAGTTGAGATATGGAGGTACTTTTGGGAATATGTATCATTAAATTACATACTAAAATTTTAATTATGGTCGGTATTGGTTTTTAAACAATTCCCATATTCGCTAACGAATATGGAATTCCCTTATGTTGAATATACTAAAAGTTCGTCCCACCCATCCTATTTTTAGTAATTTTTAGATCCAGCCTGCATTTCGAAATCTTAGTGGTTAAAATAGGTCCAGGTTTAAACATTTTACAATCGGAATGACTATAATATTCCATTTCAGACTCTCAGGCGTAAAATACCTCCTCGGTAAAATATATAGGACTATAGTTTGGCATAGACCTCATACGAAGTCCCCATATTCACATTTCAGGTTGTCTACTTGCACAAACATTTTCATAATCGCACTTTCATTTTCCACTTAAGGTATTCAGAAAGCCCCAGATGCATTTTCCGATCCAAGCGACTATTTTTTGGCAATTTATAAATAAACAGCTTTGATATACATTAAATAAATCCATATCTTCATATAAAGTTTTTTTCCATTTTAAGCATTTTTAAGATCCTGAGTATTTTGGGATCCTCTGAGGGTGATCGATTGCCTCGCAGAATAATTTCAATAGAAGCTCATAGATATTATTATGGAATTATACCAT